>NW_027532585.1:5136142-5190871 GCF_008692635.1 Crocuta crocuta | reverse complement strand
GTACTCAGAATAATTTACTGGACAGACACTGGCTTCCCGCCCTGTGAAGCGCTGGCGCCGGAGGCTCCCCAGGGGCTGCAAGCCCAGGGGGGCAGGAGGCGATGCCTCTGCTGGAGCAATGAGGAGGTGAGAGGAGAGCTGAGAGCTATAGCCGGCCCCGTGTCCCCAGGGCCATGGGGAGATTCCATGGCGCAGCTGAGCACATTCTGGAAACGTCCTCCCCTCCCGTCCCTAAGGGCCACAGGGCAAGACATGGGAATGGTTGTTGGTTTTTCTTCAAGACCTTGTTTGTTAGATTTTTAAACTCATGCTCGTTTACTCATTCAACAAATATTTGCCTGAGACAGGGGCGTGCGTGGCATGTTAGAAGGACAGAAAAGGGCCCAGTGTGGTCAGCACCAGAGCAGAGGCAGAAAGCGACAGGAAATGTTGTTAGGGGCCAAAGAGACCTGCCTTGTAAGACATGGTAAGCAACTGGAATTGATTCCAAGGAGGTTGGGGAACCAGTGGAAGATTCTGAGCATCTCCTGTAAGTTAGTTCCCTAATGAAATAACTTAAGCCTTCGTGTTTGCAGAGGTGTTGGCTAAAGACGTCCCAATTTTTGTCAACAGTCTCGCCATTAACAGACTGATGTGAGTTGTGGTAATCTTGTGTGCTTTCTTTTCCTTTAAATTCCTATAGGGCATTTTATTTATTCTTCTTCTGAAGAATGACTTCGTGCAACTTCTTTGCGAGGCAATGTCTTCTTTTCTTTCCTAAATGCTTTGTTTCTGACTCATTCTTTCATGCAACCCACAGGCCTGAGCAGGATCCTTGTGCTCAGAAAGGAGATTAATGAGAACTGCCTCCCACACTGTCAGCAGTGGTGACTGGTGGGCACCTGACCTAGGCTAGGGTGACCGTGACGGGGGTGTCCCCAGATGTGACGTGCTGCTGGAGGACAGGTTTGGTGACAAGTCCAAGCAGCCCGCCTGTGTGGTTTGAGTGACTGTGGAGTGGCCCAGTGGGCAGCTTCCGTCTCACAGAAATGGTGTCTGGGGACACAGCGCAGGGGAAATCTGCACTGGGATTTGGGGTTTCACTTGACCTCAGGCTGCCTGGGAATCAAAGCTCCCTTCAGGCGCCTGGGTGGCTCAGTCGGTTAAGCGTCTGACTTTGGCTCAGGTCATGATCTCATGTTTTGTGGGTTCGAGCCCTGCATCAGGCACTGTGCTGACCCTAGCTCAGAGTCTGGAGCCTGTTTCAGATTCTGTATCTCCCTCTCTCTCTGACCCTCCCCTGTGCATGCTCTGTTTCTCTCTCTCTCTCAGAAATAAATTTTTAAAAAACATTTAAAAAAAACAAAAAAAAAAATCCCAAATTCCCTTAAGCATGATACATAACAACAGTCATTTTGGGGTGCTGTACCAAATCGTGAATTTAAGGTAAGTTAGGGACAGTAAATAGAAAGGAATTTTTTTTCTAATATAGAATAGCTCCTTTCAAGATACTAGGGTTACGTACAAATACTATTTCTTCAGAACTCTTTGTAACTATTGCCTGAAGCATTCAGGATGTTTGTAACCCAATAGGAGATTTTTTTTTTTACTTGCACTTTTAATGGACTTTAAGGGGAAATCGGTGAATAATGAAATACAGAAACACTCTAAACTACTTTTCTGCTGGGAAATAAATGGCACTCTAGAGATCTGAATAAATCATTACAGCTAATAAAATTTCCTGATATTGCCTCTAGTGGATTTGCACCAGGAATATTGAATTTGTACAGATTTATACAGTCAAATAAGGTCAGTCTATATAAAAAGTGCTGTTTATCCAGCATTTGGGCAACATAAATTTGGACTATTCATTATGTAACCACATCTATGGTGAGTGCCCTCGGTAGTTTTCCAATGAGATTGGAGAATAGAAAACTTACATTGCGAGTAATGCTTATCGCTGCCAGTAAGAGGGAGAGCACTGCAGAAAAAAGGTATTTTTTCTTGTCAAAATGATATCTCATTTGTATTTGTATTTTCCATTACTATATTTTCTTTTTTTCTATGTTTTTAATGTTTATTTATTTTTGAGAGAGAGAGAGAGAGCATGAGCAGGGGAGGAGCAGAGAGAGAAGGAGGCACAGAATCTGAAACAGGCTCCAGGCTCTGAGCTGGCAGCCCAGAGCCCAATGTGGGGCTTGAACTCACAAATTGTGAGTTCATGATGTGAGTGGAAGTCAGGTGCTCAACCAACTGAGCCACACAAGCACCCCAATTCCATTACTATATTTTATCATTACGTTTTATATATTTTGCATTTTATAGATAATTTTCATTGTCATTAGATTTTATATATATTCTTTAATGTATATGTATTTTTGAGAGAGATGTAGAGACATAGCACAAGCAGGGGAGGGGCAGAGAGAGAGGGAGACACAGAATCCAAAGTAGGCTCCAGGCTCTGAGCTGTCAGCACAGAACCTGATGTGGGGCTTGAACTTGTGAACTGTGAGATTATGGTGAGATTACGTCCTAAGCTGAAGTCAGATGCCTAACCGACTGAGCCACCCAGGTGTCCCAATTTTACATATATTCTTAATTTCTGAATATCCTGTTGGTGTGCTTTGCCTTTTTTATCTATATAGTTTGCCTTGTCCTTATAGATTTATAAAAACTCTTTGTATATCAGGAGTATTAATTTTTTTTTCCTGATAGATGTAGTATAAATGTTTTCCCCAGACTGTGGTTCATATTTTGTCTTTTTTTTCTCTTATACAGTGGAGATGCTTTTAATTTTTATGCATTATCAAATTTGGGGTAAGAAATGAGGTTAAAATTAGTTTTACCTTTTTTCTCAAATGGTTCGCTAATTATCTAAAATTCCTCATTTTCCACTGATTCACTGACACCTTTTTCTTAGGTTATATTTCAGTAGATGACAAGATCTAATGCTACATTCTCTACATTCTCTACTCTGTTCATTCAATGGTCTATTTTAGTTTCTCAGGCTTGGCACTTCAACATTTTGGGGCCAGATTATTGTTAGAAGTGGGAGTGAGAGGGTGTCCTGTGCACTGTAGGCTATTTAACAGCATCCCTGACCTCCACCCACCAGATGCCAGCAGCACATGATCTCTCAGTTGTGACAATCAAAAACTTCTCCAGACATTGCCAAATGTCTTTGAGAAGCAAAACTGTCCCAGGTAGAGATCCTTGGTCAATTTCTGTCCCAGTACTTCATTATTTTAATGACTAGAGCTTTACAGTTAGAGTACATTTAGAATCAGCTAAATGTACCTCTTTTTTTTCAGAATTTCCATGTTTAGACTCCAGAACTTAGAATCACTTAGTGAATTAACAGAAACATCTGCTATGAATAATTAATTTTATATCAATAAATTTGTTACATAAAAACAAAATTCTGTCAAGACTTTTTGGGTGTGATCTTAATTCAAACATAACCCAGTAAGAATGGACATCCTTAATGATACACAGCCGTCCTCTGCAAAATGGAAGTCCACTGAGTTGGATGTTTTATGATCCCTTAGAACTGAGATACACAGCTTTCCTTGTAAAGGTAGAATCTTGCCAATGGTTAATATCTTGATTCTGTAGTGTTCTGTGAATGACCTTGGGAAGGTACTGAATCTTTCTGAAGTTCAGATCTTTTAACTATAAGATGCTGATAACAATAACAATGCCTACACATATTTTGCTTTGATGATTAAGTAATAATGCAAAAAGACCCACCCTCAGCTGGTATTTGCTCTTAATTACCACTGGGATTCCTAGATATTTTGTGTCTCATTGGTTTTGTGAGTTGAATCTCTTCTTTCATGAGTTAATTGTTTCTATAAAAGAGAATCTGTTGATTTTGCATTTAAATTTTATAACTGACCACCTTACAGAATTCTCTTACTATTTTCAATGACTTTTCATAAATATAGTGATAACATTTGGAAATAAGGGAATATTGTCCCCCTCCTTCCCAGCTGATATACAGCTTGTTATTGCATTTTTTTTGCATTATTTAGCACTTTCAGAACAATATAAATCATAACAAATAATGAACATGCGTGTCTTATCGAGTGTAGATGAAAATGCTTGTAACCTTCACCACTAAGCATTGGCTCCTGAGACGTATCACTGTTACGCTGAGAAAGTAGCTTTCTTTTTTTAAAAAAATTTTTATTAACTTTTCAAATGTAAATCCAGGTTAGTTAACATATAGTGTAATAATGGGTTCAGGAACTGAATCTAATGATTCATCACTTACGTAGAACACCCAGTGCCCATCCTAACAAGTGCCCTCCTTATTGCCCATCACTCCTTTAGCCCTTTCCTTACCCAACACCCCACCGGCAATCCTCAGTTGGTTCTCTGTATTTAACAGTCTCTTTTGGTTTGTCTCCCTCTTTGTTTTTATATTTTGGCTTCCCTTCCCGTATGTTCATCTGTTCTGTATCTTAAATTTCATAAGTGTAATCATAAGATATTCATCTTTCTCTGACTATTTCACTTAGCATAGTTCCATCTATGGTGTTGCAAATGCAAGACCCCATTCTTCTTGACCGCTGAGTAGTATTCCATTGTATATATATACACCACATCTTCTTTACGCATTCATCCATCAACGGATATTTTGTGCTCTTTCCATACTTGGCTATTGTCAATAGTGCTGCTATAAACATTGGGGTGCATGTGCCCTTTCAAATCAGTACTCCTGTAGCCTTTAGATAAATACTTAGTAGTGCAATTGTTGGGTTGTAGGGTAGTTCTATTTTTAATTTTTTGAGGAACCTGCATACTGTTTTCCAGAGTGGCTGCACCAGTTTGCATTCCCACCAGTAGTGCAGAAGGGTTCCTTTTTCTCCACATCCTTCCCAGCATCTGTTGTTGCCTGAGTTGTTAATTTTAGCCATTCTGACAGGTGTGAGGTGGTATCTCATTGTGATTTTGATTTGTATTTCCCTGATGATGACTGATTTTTCATCTGTTATCCATCTGGATATCTTGTTTGGAAAAATCTCTATTCATGTTTTGTCGCCCATTTCTTCACTAGATTACTTGTTTTTTGGGTGTTGCGTTTGAGAAGTTCTTTATAGATTTTGGATGTTAACCGTTTATCTGATATTTCATTTGCAGACATCTTCTTCTATTCCGTCAGTTGCCTTCTGGTTTTTCTGATTGTTTACTTTTCTGTGCAGAAGCTTTTTATCTTGATGAGGTCCCAGTAGTTCATTTTTGCTCTAGCTTCCCTTGCCTCTGGAGACATGTCAAGTAAGGAGCTACCATGGCCAAGGTCAAAGAGATTGTTGCCTGTTTTCTCTTCTAGGATATTGATGGCTTCCTGTATTACATTTAGGTCTTTCATCCATTTTGAGGGATTTTTTGTGTATGGTATAAGAAAGTGGTCCAGGTTCATTCTTCTTCATGTTGCTGTCAAGTTTTCCCAACATCGTTTGCTGAAAAGACTGTCTTTATTCAATTGGATCCTCTTTCCTGCTTTGTCAAAGATTAGTTGGCCATATGTTTGTGGGTCCATTTCTGGGTTCTCTATTCTGTTCCATTAATCTATGTGTCTGTTTTTGTGCCAGTACCATATTGTCTTGATGATGACAGCTTTGTAATACAGCTTGAAGTCCGGTATTGTGATACCTCTGGGTTTGGTTTTCTTTTTCAGCATTGCTTTGGCTATTCAGCGTCTTGTCTGATTCCATATTTATTCTAGCTATGTGAAAAATGCTGGAATATTTTGAAGGGGATTGCATTGAGAATATGTAGATATCTTTGGACAGTTCCACATTTTGTCAATATTTGTTCTTCTAACCTGTGAGCATGCAATGTTTTTCCATTTTTTATGCCTTTTTCAATTTCTTCCATAAGTTTTCTATAGTTTTCATTGTCTAGATTTTCCATCTCTTTGGTTAGGTTTATTCCTAGGTGTTTTATGGTTTTTGGTGCCATTGTAAAAGGGATTGAATCTTTGATTTCTCTTTCTGCTGCTTCATTATTGGTGTATAGAAATGCAACCTATTTCTGTACATTGATTTTATATCCTGTGACTTTGCTGAATTCATGTATCAGTTCTAGCAGTTTTTTTGTGGAGTATTTTGGGTTTTCCACACAGAATACCATGTTGTCTCCAAAGAATGAAAGTTTGACTTCCTCGTTGCTGATTTGTATGTCTTTTGTTTCCTTTTGTTGTCTGATGGCTGAGGCTAGGATTTCCAGCACTATTTTGAAAACCTGTGCTGAGAGTGGACTTGCTTGTCATGTTCCTGACTTTGGGTGAAAGCTCTCAGTTTTTCCCCATTGAGGATGATATTAGTGGTGGATCTTTCATATATGGCCTTTATGATCTTGAGGGATGATCCTTCTATCCTTAATTCCTTGAGGGTTTTTATCAAGAAAAGGTGCTGTATTTTGTCAAATGCTTTTTCAGCATCTATTGAGAGGATCGTGTGGTTCTTATCCTTTCCTGTATTAATGTGATGTCTCACATTGATAGATTCGTGGATACTGAACCAGCCCTGCAGCCCAGGAATAAATCCCACTTGACCGTGGCACAAGTTCAGAGATTATGACAAGTGACAACACACAGCACTGGGTTTCACCACACTCTGGAGTCTTTGTCCCAATATCAGCAAACTTGGCTGCTCTCTGGGGTCCACTGGGATCTTTGCCTGTGAGGAGGCTGTATGGCCTCTACCAAGTGCTCTCCGAGCAGGGAACCCTTCACTCTGTGTGGCATGTGGACCCCTCACACCCCGAGGGGTCCTGCTCCTGGGGATTCACCCTATTTCCTCACCAGAGCACCGCCAGGGACTGAGCTCCGGAACTTCAGACTCTGCACTCCATTGTTTATAGAATCCTGGTGGTACAGAAACCCACTCCTTTCTTCCCGTCAAACGTTTTGGGAAACACATTTCTTGTTCAGCCCCCTGTGAGTGTTTTCACTCTTTCTCCCTCTTTCTCTCCAGCTATCTTCGGGGGAATGCTTTTCTTGCACTGCCAATGTCCGGCACTCCTCCCTTTCTCCTTCTCTGTCCTTTCTCTGCAAAAACTGCTCCCTACCTTCCCTGCCTTTTCTCTCCCCCAATTCACCTGTCGGCACCACATACCTGCCAAGTTCTGTGGCTCAAGTTATGCAGATTGTTGTGTTAATCCTCAGGTCAATTTCCTAAGTGTTCAAAACGGTTTTGTGCATTTCAAGGACTAGTCAAGCTCAGGGTCTCCATGCTGCTCTGCTATTTTCCCAAATCGCCCCCAAGAAAGTACCTTTCTATTCTTGCTTTCTAAAGTATTTTTTAAAAGATGTTGTTAATCAAAAGATATAAAGTTTCACTTATGCAAACTGAGAAAGTTCTAGAGATCTGCTGTATAATATTATGACTATAACCATCTGTATTGTACACTTAGATCGCATGTCATGTGCTCTTACCACAATAAAATAAAAATAAAAAGCAAGTGTTGAATTAAAGGATAGACAAAGAAACCAGTGGAACAACACAGACCCATACAAATATGAAAATGATACATTATAGAACTGCAGGCCCAGGCCTGTGGGAACAGATGGGATTTTTCCACAAATAGGACGCTGGTGATGCGCCTGAAGTTGGACGCCCTGCATCATACTACACTGAAAAAAATCACTTCTAGCTAGATTGAACATTTAAATGTAAAAGGAAGAACTGTAAAACAATTAGAAAACAGTATTGAATATCTTTGTAACTTCTGAACTTAAAAGAATTTCTTCAAAAAAATAGAAAAATATGTCATAAAGGAAAAAATATATATTCAATTATACTAAAATAAAGAATTACCCGCTCATGAAAAGAAAACATAAAGAAAATAAAAATCCCACAACCCCACGACTGGGAGAGTATATTGCAACATATATAACTGACAGGTTATTTACATCCAGAGTATGGAAGGGATGCTTACAAAAAGGAAAGAGAAAAATAACCCAATAAAAAACAGTCCAGAGACACTTTAAGGAAGAAGAAACCCAAATACTGAAAAGAAAAGAAGTTCAACGTCATTGATAATTGAGAAAATGCTCATTGAAACCACTAGGCTGTTTTACTGCCAACAGATTGGCAAAAAGGCAAAAGTCTGATAACATCAAATTATAGGAGAATGTGGAGCAACCAGAACGGCGATATAGTGCTGATGGAAATGTGCATTGGAATAATCTCTTGGGAAATAAGTGACACCATCTAATAAAGACTAAGAACAAAAGACCTTACAACCTATCCAGTCCACTGTTAGATAGATAATCTAAAAAAAAGAAAAATACTTACATAATTACACAGGGATGCATATGTTCATAGCCACAATCTTCATACTACCAAAACTAAATACAATCCCGATATCAATAAAGAACACGATGGATAAATTAATTGTGCTGAAATCATACCATAGAATATCATGTGGTGGCAAAACCGAATCGAAGATACACACAACACGGACAAACTTCCCAAACACAATGTTGACTGAAAATACCAAATCACAGAAGAATGCATATATAGTCTGATGGCACTTACAGAAAGTCAAAACTATACAACACAAAACAGTATATTTTTAGAGATACAAACACACAAAGTTTAAGGAAAAGCAGTGGGGGGATAAGTTTAGATGTGGCCACCTCTGTGGGGCAGGGAGGAGGGTAAGATGGAGGAGGGTCTGCGGGGATTTGTCCTATGCCTCCAATCACATGGTAGATACAAGGGTGTTTGCTCATACATGCGTTCAATAAATACTTATTCCAAGCCCTCTGTGTCCTGGGGAGGTGGCAGTGAAGAAAACGGACATTTTGTCCTTTGGAGCCTACTTCCGGTGCTTGGAGATAGATAATGAATATACTTAATAAACAATATATGTTATATAGTGATAGATACTAAGGGATTTTTTAGATGAAGCACAGAAGACGAGGTATTGACTAGGGTGGGTGTTGAAATTTTATGGCCAGGGAAGGAATCCTTGTGCAGGTGGAATTTGGGTGAAGCCATGAAGGAAGTTGGATCCAGCCCTGTGGGTCTGTGGAGGCGAGCAGCAGGCAGAGGAGGGACAGAGGCTGGAGCAGTCAGAAGGAAGTCAGGTGGCTGGTGTCCCACCAGCAGGGAGCAGGTGGGAGGGGTCCGGCCAGGGGAGGATCATGGAGAACACTTTGGTTTCACTGTGAGGGAGACATGACCCTAAAGGGAATTTTTGAGCAAAGGATGAACAGACACTTGATCATAATTCTTTGTACCATACACACATCCTGTAAGTATTCTTCTGTGACAACTCAATATTAATTTTTCAAAAAGCAATATAAGCCCAAAGTGAGTCTCTCTCTCTCTCTCTCTCCTTTATAGAAAGGGAAATAGGTGAATATATGATTTAAATGTTTCAACTAGTAAATAAGCTCGGAACACGATTATAAATAGCAAAGCCTGCTGTTGGGATCTGATGTGCTATTTTCTCAATAGCAGCCAAGAGATGTTGTGCAGATTCACCTTCATGACAAGCCCAGACTTAGTCCCTGGCTGCGACTGAAAGGCTGGTTGGAGGCTCACACGACCAAATGCCCTTGAAGAATTAGGACTTTGATTCTTAGAAGTTTCTGCTGTCTGATGTTTTAACCCAGTTTTGAAATAACAAGAGCTCATTAAAATCCCAGTGCAAGATTTTACAGGCAGCTGGTGTGACTAATCCCATTGTACAAGTTAACTGACTCCCTCTATCCATAAAATCAGATTTTATCAGAACAAGTTCTTTCCTCCACATTGTCATTATAAACAGTCACTCCCCAAGCCTCCTGATCATTCCTTATACACAATGTTCTCTGCCCTTCTATTCATCTTGCTCTCTTTCTTGTTCCCATACCTGATGTCTCTTCTGGGCATTGAATCATCTTTTCTACTGACACATATTCAGGACTCAGTGACACTGACTCTATCACGTACAACGAGGCCCTCCTCCCGGCCTCAGGGAGCTTCTGAGCTGGTAGATACTGTACACATGACCTTCGATTCTCCTCCAGAGACCTTCCCTGACTTTTTTCCCTCTAGATGGAAGTTTTCAAATTAAATCTCAGCTGTCTCTCTCTTAATTTCATCTGGTAACCTGTAACTTACTCTTCCCTTAGACTTCAACCACGCCTTTGGTGAGCTCACTTTTTCCCTTCTGCGTTAGTGTTGAGAGGTTAGTTGGCCAGGCATGCTTTATTCTAACACCCATTTTTCTAGAATGACTGAATTATTCTGTTGGGTGAAGAAGTATCTTTAATTTTCTGTTTCTGAATTTGCTGTGGGTTAGACAAGCTGTTCACAGGAAAAATATGTGGGCAGGTAATTTTTAGTGTTTGGCAGGCTCCCCTAACAGGCTCTATGGTAACAAAGCTTGTTCAACCACAAGCACGTATGTACTCAGAATTGTGGAGTGAAAAAGAACCATACCAAAAGAGCGACTTATTTATGCGTTAATTGCCCAGATTTAAAGATAAATTTTATGTGTACATTTATGAACTTGCCTCAGATGTTATTAATATAAGCTTTTAAAATGGTGAAAATATATTCTTAGAGCCTTCTCTCTTTTGTTGTTCTTTTTCTATGGAACTATAGGAAAAAGGAAATATTTATCTATTAAATGGCATTTATATTCTAGCATGATATGTAGAATTGCCTAGAACTTCCTGATAAGTCTGGAATATGTGTCCTATTTAATGAGATATCACAAATGGGTTTTAAACATATAAAATTTATTTCATACTGATCTATACTTATATCAAATTTAAATATATCATGGCTCTGAGTTTCCTGAGTCATATCTACTTAAAAATATCAGTGTTAAATATCTTTGAGGGATTTTAGGTTTAATTTATATATAGTAAAATACATACATATTAAATGTGTGATTTGTGCATTTTTATGTATACTATGTCACTTCTATCCAGATCAAGATATAAAATGTCTCCATCACCTTAGACACTTCCCTCCTGGCCCTTTCACTCAGCCCTCCCCCACTCAGAGATCATCACTTCTCTGGCTTTATCACCATTACATAGTTTTCCCTGTTCTTGACCTTCCTATAATAAGAATCATATAGTAGTATTACAAATATTCTTAAATGTTTTAAAATTGAGTTATTAAATAGAATTACCAGCAATTCCACTTCTTGGTATATACCCAAAGGAATGGAAAGAAGGGACATGAATGGAGATTTATACCCCCATGCTCATAGCAATAATATTCATGACAATTAAGAAGTGGAGGCACCGATGAATGAATGGAAGAATGAAATGTGGCATAGATGCACAATGGAATATTGCTCAGCCTTAAAAAAGAAGGAAATTCTAACACATGCTACAACCCGAATAAACTTGAGAACATTATGCTAAGTGAAATAAGCCAGTCACCAGACAACAAATATTGTATGATTCCATGTACATGAGGTACCTAAGGTCCTGAAATTCATAGAGATGGGAAGTAGCATGGTGGCTGCCACAGCTTGTGGGAGGGAAAAGTGTGGAGTTAATGGTAAATGGACACAGTTTCAGTTTAGCAACATGAAAAAAGTTCTGTGGATGGATGGTGGTAATGACCGCACAAGAAAGTCAATGTCGCTGAACTATGCACTTAAGAATGGTTAAGATGGTCCATTTTAGATAATGTGTGTTGTAGCACAATTTTTAAATTGAATTACTTCAGTTATTTTTCTGTTCTTTTAAAGCTAGATCCAACCGTTTTGGATGGAACATGTTGTAGAAGCTGCTGTTGATCATAATGGCAGATAAGCACAAATAATGTGTTAAAAGAGATGTCACATGAAAGCTTTTGTAGAGTGATGAAATCATATGCTTTGAAATTATTCAATGGGCAAAACTTTGGCTATGCCAAATATTTTTCCTTTGAGCTTTGTATTCATAAAATAGCTTGAGAATCTTGAAATTCATACGCTGTTCTGTACAAGAGTGCACTCACATCCAAGATACCCCCAGTTCAAACCATCAGGGGAAAAAAAGCTCAGCTATGCATAAAATGAAAGATTCTTGGCCATGACAGGAACCTTCAGTTCTCAGTGCAGAGTTTAAACCAAAAGAAACTGAAAATCAATATCATCCCTCCCTCTGCATTAACAGTCCTGGCCACCAGCCTTGAGCAGGGGGGAAAAAAAACGTCTGAAAGTACGACTGACCTGAGAAATGGCAAGCGTAAGATACCTTTTTGCCTAGAAAAGACCATTCTTGCCATTAATATTGAAGTTAATTATTGATGTTTGGATGTGAATTGCTGGGAGGGAAAAAAAATACCTGCTACTTTAAAAAATGTCTTTTATTTCATTGCAGTAAGAACACTTAACATGAGATCTACCCTCTTAACAAATTTTTAACTTCACACACCAGCTATCTCCTGGCACAATGTTGTACAGCAGATCTCTGGAGCCTATTCCGCTTGCTTAAAAGAAACTTCATGCTCGTTGATTAGTAACTCCCTACTTCCCCTCCCCTGAGTGCTGCTGGCAGCCACCATTCTGCTCTCTGTTTCTGTGAACTTGACTATTTTAGATACCTCATCATAAGTGGATTCGTGCATTAGTTGTCCTTCTGTGACTGGCTTAATGTTCTGAAGGCTCATCCATGTTATTGCATCTTATATTCTTTTTAAAGGCTGAATAATATTCCACTGTATGTATATGTCACATTTTCTTTATTCATTCATCTGACAATGGACATTCAACTCAACAGCATGAAAACTAATAAGCAGATTTTAAAATGGGCTAAGAACTGGAATAGACATTTTTCCAAAGAAGACATACAAATGACCAACAGGTACATTAAACAGATACGTTAAAAACCTAAATAGCTTCAGATAGTGAAATTTGTATGTTTGGAGATCTTTAGAATCAATAAGCCCAAATATAATTTAACTTTAATCGGTATATTACATTGGTAGTATTATTCATATTCTCCCATGTAATAAATATGTCTATTAATAATTGCTCTTTTACATGAAATGAGCATTTTAGCAAGATTTGCCCCATAGGGCTATTTTAAAAATCAACTTTGGTATAGATTTTATTATTTAAAATAAACTGCACAATTTAAAGTGTACAATTTGATGAGTTCTGACAATTATACAAGCTGATGAACCCACCCACAATTAAGATCTCCCCCCAAAAGTTTCCTCTTGCCCCTTGGCAATCCATTTCTTCCTCCACCCTGGCTCCAGGGAACCCCTAATTTCTTTTTATGCAAAAAGATTAATTTCTATTTTCTAGAATTTTAGATAAATGAAATAAGATAGCATATATTGTTTTGTGTCTGACTTCTTTCACTTGGCAGGATGATTTTGAGATTCATGCATGGTATTGCTTGTATCAGCTGGCCACTCCTTTACATTGTTGGGTATTATTCCATTGTATGAATATGCCCCATTTTGTTAATCTACTTATCTGTTGATGGACACTTGGGTTTTTCCAAGTTTGGTTATTGGGAAGAAAGAAGCTATGAATACTCATGTACAGTGTTTTATATGAACACACCTTTTCATTTTTCTTGAGTAAGTGCCTATGAATAGAATTACTGTGTGAGGCAGGTATATGTTTAACTTTAAGAAGCTGATAAATATTGGGGTACCTGGGTGGCTCAGTCAGTTAAGCATCTGACTTTGGCTCAGATCATCGTCTCACAGTTCGTGAGTTCGAGCCCCGCATCGACTCTGTGCTGACAGTTCAGAGCCTGGAGCCTGCTTCAGATTCTATGTCTCTCTCTCTTTCTCTCTCTCTGCCCCTCCCCCAATCACACTCTGTCTCTCAAGAATAAATAAACGTTAAAAAAATTTAAAAAGGAAACTGATAAATAACTTTCCTAAGTGGTGATATCTTATTACATTCCTACCAGCGGTGTATTTTCCAGTTTCTCCATATTCTTACCAACTCTTGGTATTGTCAGTCTTTTGAATTGTAGTCAGTCTAAAGGATGTAGTAGTATCTTATTGTTATCTTAATTTGTATTATAATAATATGTTTAAGAGTATGAAGAAAATGATGTCATAATGAAGGAACATAGAAGAAGTCTTAACACAGAAATAATAACTATAAAAAATCAGGTGGGAATTCCAGCATGAAAACATAATATATGTGAAATTAAAACTTCCACAGACAGGCTTAATAGAAGCTTGACGACGACACATGGGTGTGAAGGTAGACCAATAGAAATGATCCAGTCTTAAGAACAGAGAAAAAAATTGAAACAAATAATAAAGAACAGAGTTTCAGGGACCTGTGGGACCATATCAAAAGTCTAACATACTTATTACAATTGGAGTTTTAAACGAAGAGGAGAGACGGATGGCACAGAACAAATATTTGAAGACCTAATGACTGCAAAATTCCCAAATTTGGTAAAAGACGTAAATGAACAGATTCAACATGCTCAGCAAACTCCAGGAGGAAAAATACAAAAACAAAAACAAAAAACTCACACCTGGGCACCATATACTCAACCTGCTAAAACCAAAGATAAAGAGAACTCTTGAAAGCAGCCAAAGAAAAACAATACATTGCATATGTTTTAAATGGCTGTTCACTTTTCAGCAGAAACCATAAGAGCCAGGAAAAAAAAAAAAAAAATCTGAAGTGGTAAAGGAAACAAGCCGTCAAACCAAGTATCTATATCCAGCAAAACATCCTTCAAGAATGAAGTGAAATAGGGACGCCTGGGTGACTCAGTTGGTTAAGCGTCTGACTTTGGCTCAGATTATGATCTCACAGTTCGTGTGTTCGAACCGCACATCAGGCTCTGTGCTGACAGTTCGGAGGCTGGAGCCTGCTTCAGGTTCTGTGTCTCCCTCTCTCTCTGCCCCTCCCCTGCTCGTGCTCTGTCTCTCTCTCTCTCTCAAAGATAAATGAACATTTAAAAAAGTGAAATAAAGTTGTTTTCAGATCAAAAAGCAAAACAAAGAGCATTTGTGTCTGCTGCCTGCGCTACAAGACACGTCAAAGGAAGTTCATCAGGCTGTGGGGAACGATCCCAACAGGAAAATTGGAATGAAGCACATCAGAAATCGTAAATGTGCGGGCATTTTATTCCTTTTTATTCCTTTTTTTTAACCTTTTTATTCCTCATTTTTTTAAAAACTTTGTGACTTGATTTTAATAGTCTTGTATGGATATGTAATATTATATAGATGTAATAGACACAACTATAGCCTAAAGGATATAGCGTCTAGATACAGCACATAGAAGCATATAGTGTATGGATGTGTATGCATATACATTCAGATATACATATAAAATGTACAGAGGTAGAGTTAAAAAAACAACAGAGAAATTATAGTGAGTTAAAACCAATAGAGAAATTTAAATGAGTTAAAAAAAACAATAGAAATTAAAAAACAGAGAGATTAAAATGAGATGGTAATAATTATAATCAATGAACTTACACAATCAGAAATAGCCACAGCAAAACCTGAGGGAGAGCCTGGGATGTAATTTAAGGCCAGAGGCATATGGCAGGAGGTGCTCATTTCCACCTGTAGAGATGAAAACCACAGTATTTTATTACCTGATGCTCAACCCAAAAGTCGTGGGATGTTGGGGCCTTTCCCAGGAGTTGAGAATCAGAAGGACAATTATTTATTCTGGACAGATACAGGTACACACGAACGCAAATGGAGTATGGAGCCAGGGTCTGGGTCTCTTCCAGACTCTGCAGTCTAGCCCTGGACAACCTTTCCCTTTGAGCCTTGATTTCTCCAATTTTAGTAAAATGGAGAACGTTACAGATTATCTATAAGATTGTTTCCTTTAGAAAAAAAACAGTATTTGTAATAAAGTTAGAGTATTTATAAAATAATTATTTTGTTAGGGTTTTAAAAGTTTCCATCCAGCACTAACATTGTAAAATTCTGTTTTTAATTTTGCTCATGACATTCTTTTCTGACCATAGACTCCCAAGTTATAAAGCTCTAATTGAATATCTGTATGTTTGCATGTAAAATAACTTTCTATTGATATACAATAATAGTAGAGATTAAAAAGCCTTTTGATTTTCTGTAATGGCCTTTTCACCCTGAGAAAAAAATCCTTTCTTACCTCCTTTCAATATATTTAGTTAAGGGGCCCTCTAGTGGAAGAATTTGCATATAACACTACAACAGCTTACAGGTTTAATAAGCCAGGATACTGCATTTTGCATTTAAAAAAATAAAATACCCGTGCCTATATTACAATAAAATTCTCAAGATTCAAATAATCAAGTTATCACCCAAGTTAAACTTCTAATTTGGACTTAAATTTATTTATTTTTTATTTTTTTAACATTTATTTATTTTTGAGAGACACAGAGAGCAGGGGAGGGACAGAGAGAGGGAAACACAGAATCTGAAGCGGGCTCCAGGCTCTGAGCTGTCAGCACAGAGCCCAACACAGAGCTCAGACTCATGAACCACGAGATCATGACCTGAGCCGAAGTTGAACGCTCAAGTGACTGAGCCACCCAGGTGCACCCTGGACTTATATTTAAAATATATAAGAGAGTACCTACAGACAATTATAATATTAAATTTTCTTCCATCCCAATTAGTATTTTTGCCATAAGATTAACCGTATGCATGAGGATGTAAAAGATAGAGAAATCCTTATTTTATGCCCCCAAAATGTATTAAAAGAAAAGGTACCTGGGTCCTGAATGACTCCCTCTTTCCTAGAGCTCCTGGATTTTTCAGGTGAAGTGGAACACATCTACATGGACCACAGGGAAAGCACACTAAGGAAATAAACTCAGGTCCCACAGAGTGGGAGTGGAAGCTGAAATGACTCGTCTGCGGGTGTTGATCAGGTAACAGTCTCCAGATTCAAAGGCTCCCACATGCTCTGTTCTGCAGAATTTCTTTTTTTTTTTAAATATTTTTAATGTCTTTAATTTATTTTTGAGAGAGAAAGAGCATGAGTGGAGGAGGGACAGAGAGAGGGAAAGAGAGAATCCCAAGCATGTGATCATGCTCACGAACTGGGAGATCTTGACCTGTGCCGAAATCAAGAGTCAGTTGCTTAATGGACTGAGCTCCCCAAGCGCCCCTCTCCAGAATTTGTTTAAAGCAATTGTATCAACATGATAATGGACATAGATGCTTCTCCCTTTAACTAAACAGAAAAGCATTGTAAATGATAAATATTTTAAATTTCATTCAGAAGGCAGTTTGACTTCATTTGCTAGTCAATTCTGCTTTTAAAAAGATAAATACATGTGAAGCAAGTTGATCAAGCAATTACTCTAGTCTTTAAACTGAATTTCATCAGTTATTAATTGCAATTTTAGGAAATTGATATAATTCATCCAAAACATCAGATCGGTTGTGCTCTAAGTAACCTCATGGAGCGAATGAACAGCTAAACTTACTTAGACATGAAAATCATCTTAGGTTTAAATTTCATCGGGTTAAGTAATTACTTTCATTATTAGTTTTTCATGTAGTTCTTTCTAGTAGCAAGTTCCTAAAATGACTCATCATTAAATTTAATTCCTTTTCATAGAGGGGCAAGGTAATGACTCGTGATAATTACCTGTGATAAGGGTTAGACGTGCTCTTATTTTCTTATGTAACTATGAAAAATTCGTGGCTAATGAGTATTTGGAATGCTTTCATATCTTCTTCCCTAAGTGGGGCCCAAATCCCACTGTTTCTCTTTAGATGTTGTTGTCATGTTATCTTGGCAGATCATGGTACCAGAGGCCCATTATAGACATAGTTTATTGCTGACTCATTCCAGAACATTCTGAAGTTTACTCTCCTGAAGTGGGCATCCCTCTCCTGTGATTCACATCACACTGGAAACTCTTGGACTCCTACTCCCCTGGGGAGGCTGTAAAGAGGGCAGATGGGGGCATAAGGCAAATTACAGTCTGTCTATCCTTCAGCCCTGGCAAGACAGGTAACACTTTTAAGAGATAACACCAGATAGTTACAGAGTAGCCTGGAAGAGCAGTTCCCAAGCCTTGTCAGTCCTGAACCACATGATTAGAAATTTGGTGTTGAGAGGTTAGTGGTAAGCATGATTTTCTTTTTTTTTTTTATTGTTTTTTTAACATTTATTCATTTTTGAGAGACAGGGTGTGAATGGGGGAGGGGCAGAGAGAGAGAGACACACAGAATCCAAAGCAGGCTCCAGGCTCTGAGCTGTCAGCACAGTGCCCGCCGCAGGGTCCGAGCTCATGAACGGCGAGATCATGACCTGGGCTGAAGTCAGACACTTAACCAACTGAGCCACCCAGGTGCCCCTGATTTTCTTTATTTTATTGATACAATCTTGGAGTTGGCAGAGCGTGTTTCACGTGTAAGTACTGCCTGAGACTCAAAAGTCAGTCTTCAGGTGCTTTCATGACCTCATTCAGGAGGTTCGGTTCAGGATGGTGACATGGGAGACTTCTGAACTCATGTCCCCTCATGGACACACCAAATATACAGCTACTCATGGGGCAATTCCCTCTGAAAGAAACCCAGGAACTAGCTGAGCAACTTCTACACATCAGGTGAATAAGAAAAAACCCACATCAAAGCAAGTCTTGGCATACCCTCAACATTGGGAGCCACTGAGAACAAAGAAGCAGTTTGCATCATCACAAAGGTGTGAGGGACAGCCAAGAGCTAAGGCCCAGCTGACTAAGAAGCTCTCATCTCCATTCTGGTCAAGACTATGAGAGGTTTTTACAGAAACCAACACAGAGAGTCAAGGAAAATGAAAACAAACAAGCAAACAAACAAACAAAAACAGGAATATGTTTCGAACAAAAGAACAAGATAAAATTCCACAAGTAGACCTTCGTGAACCAGAAATAAGTGGTTTACCTGACAGAGAGACCTCATTCACATATCCACATTCATTCCGTTGGCCATTCCCAATCTTCCCGTTTCACGATGCGGAGTAAGTGGAATTAACTTTATGTAGCTCAAAATTGTATAACTAAGGAGAGCCAGGTTCAATTGCAGTCACTCACTGATGGAGACCTGCCCCCAGATGGTGTCCATTTGTCGACAGGAGTCACGGAAGGAGGCCAGAGTCTCCAGGTCATGTTTGCTGGATAATACCTGGGATGGTCCTGTTACCTTGATGTACAATGTCAACTTTGTAGATTCAGGTCACATGGGTGCTACTGCCACAATCCCCACAACGATTAAGGACATCTCAGGAAACACCTATCACCTCCCTGTAACTTCCTCTCTGTGTGGCTTTCATCAATACTTAAGGAAATCTAGTTGTATTCAAATGTCCTAGAAGAGTTATTTAGTATTTGGAATTTCCAACAGGTTTATTTGCTAGAGAGAAGTTCTCCATCACAGCTGAGCTGTTTTCATGGTGTCAGAATCTCCTACCATTTGGCAGGATCTTAGCAATTCCCTAGGAAGCAGATGGTCCTCAGAGCCAGGCCTCCTTGGGTACTGGCAGCAGCTGGGCATTTGCTGAGCTTACTCCGTGCCAGAGACTGTGCTGAGCTTTCATGTGCATGTTTTGTATATTCCCCACAATACCTCTGCCATGGAGTTCCCATTACTGTTTCCATTTAACAGAGGGAAAAAAAGTTTAAAGAGGTTGAAGCATATTCTATAGATTTCTTCTGAACACAAATGGCAACTAGGAAATTTCACTTCAGAAAGTGGTAGGAGAGAGGGATTTTCTTGGCCCGTATGCAGACCCATTATGAAGCTGGTGCTTATGTGCACTTTCATTTTCTGAAAGACAATGCACCTGTGCAATAACACCTTGGTATTAAGATGATGTGTAAATATTTGTTTAAGGGTTGGATCTGCTGAGACAGAGAAAGTATGAAGATGCCATTGATGCTATATCTGTGGATCCAGTTTCTATCATCTCCAAGTGGATGAAACTTGACCCCAGGTTCCCAAAGTGAGCAGCTATTATTTTTTGTTGGCAGTTTATTAACTTCACCTCCTCCCTTTTAAAATATGTCCGGTTTGGGGATGAGCTAAATTAGGGCCGTCCAGATCAGTATTTCTCAAACTTAAATGTGCACACAGACCGGCAGATCCTGTTACGTTGTGGATTCTGATTCAGCAGGTACAGGTGCCTTTTGCGTTCCTAACTAGTTAGCTTCCAGATGATTCTGATGCTGCTGGTCCATGGACCACACTTTGAATAGGAGGAATCTAGACTTCTTACAAATGGAGGAACAGAAATATCACGTGTAAAAAGAATTCTCTCCTATCCTCTGTAGATAGAGTGTGGGACCATAAAACCATTATGCGTACAGAGAGATTTCCTAAGGAACACGTTATGTTTTGCCAAGCCTGCTAAGTATTTTATATTATCCAGTTCTTCTTTTTTGAATGCAATAGAGCTGAAAAAAGTAAAGATTTCCAGTGTTCTGTGAGGATTCTACTAAGGTGAGGGAAGATAAGAAAACTGCTGGAGAAATTATGTTTGTTATAAACATTGAGTTAACGCAGATTACCCACTAGTGACTTAGCGTCATCAAAAGGAATCTTTTTCTCTACATTCTTCACAACTTTTTCTATGAGCTAACTATTCAAAACAGCTCTGGGGAACTGAAAAATGAGTCCTAAGATACAGATTATCCTTCATGACTGTAATATGTCTCTCACAGTGATTCAGATTCAACTGACAGTAATCTATCCCATTGTCATATCCTTATCACATACTAACCACAAAAAAAGATAACTGTCCTTAATATGTAATCAAGTCTGATTTCATAAGAGAAGTTATAATGTGCAAACACTTAAGAAGTGGCAATTCTGGTAGGCCTCTCAATCCAGATAGTTTGGTAGGATATTTTTGCCCTTCCTATAATATTTAATTGAGAAGAGTATTTGTCATGACATGGCAGTGACTAAGGAATGATATCACCCATTAAAAAATTGGATATTATTTCCAGTAATTCTTATGACTCATACAATTTTCTCATACATTTAAGAAATACTTTACATAACTGCTTATCCCGGAAAGGATATTTTAGAGAAAATGTAATTTAATTTAACTTTAAACTCTATTTAATTTAACTTCAACTATCCAAATGACTGCCTCACCTAAAATGTTTTTATCTACATGTTTAGTACTCTCGAGACAAAGGTACAGTCTTCATATAAACGAAAATATGGAATTGGCTTAATTATCTGATGTTGTATTAACTGTGATTTCCCTTATGTGNCCCTGCATTTTGTCTCAGCACCATTTCCTTCCCAGAGAACAATTCTTCTAGATTAACGTATTAATGGATTCTCTCTCTCTTCCTCTCTCTGTAACTCAAAATAAATAAGTAAAAAAAAAAAAAAAAAAAAAACCAACAACTTGGATTTTACTAAATCAGCATTCATTTATCCTGAATGCCTTGATCTCTAGTCTGCAGCAGGATTACCATGAATATTTTGCCCAAAGGGGAATTCATGATACTACCTTTTTCATATTTTCAAATAATACATGGATATGCTCAAGTAAATAAACTGTTTTTCTCCACAGAACAAGTAAAAATTAATGTTTTCCAGGACAAAATCAATTAATTTTGCCACAAAATGCAGAAATCAACTCAAGACTATTAAGGCATTATTTAAAATTGCACTTCTTAAGCAAAAACAGTTTCAAATCACACTGTCACATGGGGAAGCTGTAAAAGCAACTTCAATAATAATGGTACATATTATTTTTGGACAGAAAGCAAAAAATGAGCTATCAACCGCATTTCCTTATCAGATGACATTGTTGTATGTTGTATGTTATGTAGAATCAATGGCAAACCATGCAAAATTATTATTCTGAGCATGCTGGAGACATGTGCCCATTACTCTCAGACAGCGTCACTTACACGCAGAGTAGGACTTGGTTCCTGACACATGTGCACAAAGCACACGTGCTTTACATATTTTTTGTCTAGTTCATCACTGAGTTTGCACATAGTGATTATTTCGTGAGCCATAACACAGACTGAGAAAGATTCACTGGAGTAAAGAAGGTCAGAACACCTCCAGATTTACAGCAGGGAAGAGTGTGGTTCTCAATCTATCAGAGGTAGCACCATACTCCCAGGCCTGCTTGCCTCACGTGCAATCCTCCCCATCTGACTTAATGCAGCTCCAGCTTTCCAGTTATTGAAGTCAAAAATTTGGAGTCATTCTTAGCTCATCTCCATTTCCCAAACTCCCATCCAAATCCTATCCGTCCTACCTTCAAAATATATCTAGCATCTGGGCAAGTCTCACTATTTCAATTGTTGATATGACAAGGTTCTGGGGTTTACTCATCCCCAGGACCTATGAAGTAACTAGGAAGCATCACCTACTTATGCAGACAATAACTGCCTAACTACTGCAAGATGCATGAGTAAATTACTAGGATCAAAATATTAAGAGGATGAGGGCACCTAGATGGCTCAGTCGGTTAAGCATCCAACTCCTGATTTCAGGTCATAATCTCATGGTTTGTGAGTTCAAGTCCCGTGTCAGGCCTTGTGCTGACAGCTCAGAGCCTGCTTGGGGTTTTCTCTCTGTCCCTCTCTCTCTTTCTCTCTGATTGTCCCCTGCTCGCTCTCTCTTTCTCAAAATAAATAAACATTAAAAAAATATCAAGAGTATGTTAATTAATAGAATCATCAGGTTCATGGGTATGTTTCATAAGATTTAACTCAACAAATAGTTTCTGAGCACTTAGTATGGGTCAGGCATGTAAATTTTTTTGATGTTACTGACATATAATTTACATACAAGAAAACACAGCCATTTTAAGTATAGTTCAATTAGTCATTCCAGCACCATTGGTGGAAAAGACTATCTTTGCTGTATTGTATTTCCTTTGCTCCTTTATCAAAGATCTGTTGACTGTATTTTTGTGTGTCTATTTCTGGGCTCTCTATTATGTTCCATTGATCTATTTGTGTATTCTTTTGCCAAGATAGCACTGTCTTGATTATCATGGCTTTGTAGTAAGTCTTGACATAGGGTAGTGTCAGTCCTCCAAATTTGTTCTTCTCCTTCAATAAATATTGTGTTGGCTATTCTGAGTCTTCTACCTTTCCATATATACTTTAGAACTGGTTTGTCAATATCCACAAAATTTCTGAAATTTTGATTGAGATTGCATTGAATTGATAAGTCACATCAGGGAGAGCTGAGATCTTGACAATACTGAGTCTTCCTATCCATAAACATGAAATACCTCATTTATTTAGTTAGTTCTTTTTTGTTTTTGTCTAAACAGAGTTTTGTAGATTCCCTCATGAAGATGTCTTTTGAAGAGGAGGATTCTTAATTTTCATGAAATCCAGTTTACCTATTTTTTTAATAGAATATATTTTTTACTTCCTGGCTAAGAAATCTTTACCTACCCGATGGTAGTAAAGATTTTTTCCTATGTTTTCTATTAAAATGTTTTAATTTTAGCTTTTGCATTCAGATCTCACCCTCAGCACTTGATTTGATTTGGCTTTTTTATTTTTTTAAGTACTCTCTATTCCCAATGTGGGGCTCAAACCCATGATCCCAAGATCAAGAGTCATACGTTCTACCCACTGAGTCAGCCAGGTACCCCTCTCAGCACTTTAAATAAGCAATTTCATGGTCAGCTTGCTTGCTTCTGTTGAGAAATCTGTAGTCATTATCTTTGTTTTCTCTGTACAGGATGTCTCTTTTTACCCCTCTGCCCTTAAGATTTTTTTTTTTAGTCATTGGGTTTCAGCAATTTTACTACAGTGTGCCTTTGTACACATTGATTGATTTATCCTGTTCAGGATTGTAGCTACCATTTTTTAAGTCAATATTGGAAATTTTCAGCCACTATTTCTTTAAATGTTTTACTTGACATCTGCTCTAGGAATCCAATTATGTGTCCATTCAACTGCCTATTTTTCCACAGATCACCAATGCTTTATACAGTTTTTCAACTTTTTCTTCTCACTGTACTTCAGTTGGGATAGTTTTGATTGCCATATCTTCAACTTACTGGTCTTATCTTCAGCAGTGTATAATCTGCTATTAAATCCATACTTAATAATTTCTATTCTTCAACTCCTTGTGTCCATGTTTTCCTTTGAATCTTAAATATATTTATACAAGCTATAATGGCTATTTTAAAGTTCTTGTCTGCTAATTTTATAATCTCGATGAGTTCTGGATCTCTTTCTCTTAACCTATGAGTCATATTTTTCTTCTTCTTTGCATGCTAATAATTTGAGATTAGATGCTGGGCATTTATCATTTTACATTATTGAGCTCATTATTTTCTTTTATTAAAGAGAATTGTAGGTGTTTACTTGTTTATTTATTTGGAACAGGCCGTGAACTTAATTGCAGATCAGTTTGAGCTTTTTCAAGTTTGTTTTTATGGTTCTTTACACTAGGTTGAGATTAGCTTTTAATCTTGGGCTATGCTAACCACCTCCCTAAGGCATGGCTTTTTGGGGCGGGGGGGTTGTCTGCTGGAAGCCTTTATTGTTCAATGAAATCTCTTGCTTCATCAGGCTGAGGAGTGCCTCCCAACTGTGTGCTAGGAGGTGTTCAGATTATAAATTCTCTCAATGGTTGGTTGTTCCCGAAGAGTTGTTACTTGATCAGCCTTGTGGAATTTTACTATTTACCTGCACAGCTTAGCATTCATCCAGAGACTCAGGTCAATTTCTGAAACTCTTTATCTTCGTAGCTTCCTCCTCTCCAGTACACTGCTCTGTAAATTCTAACTACTTTAGCCTCCCTGAACGCTGACTCCTATTTCCTCACCTCCGTGAGTCTTCCTTGCCTTTCTTGGAATCTCCCTTTCTGTGCTGGTGTCCAGGAAATGCCTCTGGACATATATGTGGAGTGATTAGAGGACTCAGCTCATTTGTTTTCCTTTTTATTCACTTATTACCATCTTGTATTACTTATTGCCCAATCTTTGAAAACCATTGATTCATGTATTTTATTTATGATAAAAAATAAATACCATTTGCTATAAAAACTAGTATACCAGTTGCTCCATTGTGGTTAGAAGTAGAAGTGCCTCAGCTTATAATTTTTGAAATGACTTTACTACTTGTCTTACAAGGTTGGTTATGAAATACGTATGTGTATCTGTCTCTAGTTTTGCCTGCTTCTCTGTGAGGATCCTCAAATAACTTCTCATTGTTTCATCCCAACAATATCTTAGGTATACAACAAAAAGGAGGATTTTTTTGGTACAAATTGTTAATCATTTTTTCTGCTTTTGCTTTTGCTTGCTCTTTGTCCCCCTTTCATTACATCTGCCAGGATCCAAGCTATGATCTCTGGGTCTGCAGAGTTTTGCATTTCTGACTATTTGCTCTTTTCCTTCTCAATGACTTCGGGAAACTCATACTGTTCTGTTCTAAGTACCCTATAGTTGGATCCCATTCAAACTTCTTGAGAGTTATTATCATGAAAGGAGTTTAGATTGGCTGGGAAATTGGCCACATGTGTATGCAACCAGGTTCTAAACCTCAGAGAAACTAACCAGATTTTTAAAGGCTTATTTGTGATGTTACAAAGAATAAGTATAATCTAGAATTGTGTTATCCAATATAATAGGTACTAGCTGCATGTGGACATTGAGCACTTGAAATGTGGCTAGTGCCACAGGTTGGAATGATCGTATTTTGGGTATTTTAGATTAAACAAATTATTAAAATATATTTCACTTATTTTTTTACCCTTTTAGAATGTGGCTTACAGTATGTTCCTAATGGGCCGTGCTGATCTAGAAGGCACAGAGCAGGGGAGGGGAAATGGAGTTTTAAGAAGGGCAATAGCATAACCAGTCTGCATTTTTAACCTGACTGCCAAGTAGTGTGTAGAAGACAGACAAAAGATGGGACAGTCTGAGGGCAAAAGAAACATTTCAAAGACTACTATGAAGACCTAGGAAAGAAACGATTATCATATTCAATGTCACAAAAGTTGTATCTCTATTTGATAAAGTTGCCATTTGCTGCATTAGTTGTAGGGAAGCAAAATACAAATAAAATACGTTATCCAAAATATACATATGTGACTTTGGTTTGGAAAGCAGAGACTCAGTCTTACACATGTGTGCACACACACACATGTTAGCACCTCCTGCTGTACCCCTTCTTGACCATTTTTTAGATCAACTCTAGACGAACACAGTCCAGTAGAAATTGGTCTTCTGTGGATTCACACAAACAAGTAATCTGGAGTCGGTGGAAAGAATTTGTCCCTCCAGACTTGGGTCTGCTCATTACCAACCATGTGAACCTGGGCAGTTTGATTAAACACTCTTGAGTCTCACCATTTGCATCAGAAAAATAGGTAAAACTTCCACAGGTTCTGTGGGAGATTAAAATAAAAAACTTGACAAGTATGTCAAACTAAATAATTAATGCTATAAAATTATAGGTATGCTTGCTTTTCTATTCCACAAAGTAAACTGTTTTCATGCACAATAGAGGGGGGTTGATCGTAATTTCACTCCCTTGGGTCTGTGTGAAATAAGCCCCCTCACATTTGGCAAAGTGGTTGCTCTGGACAGTGTGAGGAAAATCAACCCCCGAATCAGCATTCTTCTGCTCAGAGCAGTCTGGCATCCTCAGGTGAGCATGCCCTGACTCCCACTGGTGGCCCTGGCAAGAACCTGAACTGGATAAGGAAGGACAGGACAGGATCTCTGAAGGCTAAGTAAACAAGTCGCCGTTTGGCCACCATGCTGGTTATCTGGCCACACAGGTGCCCCAGCGCTTTTCTTTCCCTCACTTGCATTTGATATCACAAGGTTTCCAGAATCAGAGCCTAAACATATGTCAATATTTAACCCCTCTGCAAACACTGCCACTGGATTAGAAACTTCCCAGTTGGACACTTTTATTTTTAAATGTCCAAGGTTTTAGAGTCAAAGTTATGTCAATGTTATGTAACGCTCTGCTGAGTTCCGGAGACATGAGATGATTTTTCTATGAAAGTCTGTTTTCAATGTGATGTGACACCTGGGAGTGGAAAGCCAAGGCTCTCTCGTCCTTTATAGGACCCACCTCCTAGCCCATGATCCTGGGATGCACAGAGTAACAAAGGCTAGTGGAGAGCAGGGTTTGGGTGATAGCTCCAACCCACCTACTCACAGTGCTCGAGAGCTTCCTATGTATCCAGCACCCTGAACTGCTCCAACTATCTTAAGTTACATCTGTGAGCCCAGGCAGCACTGGGTGACTTTTCACTAAACCCTGAGGTATTATATGGCTTCCGATTGCTTGTAAAACAATGGTCACTGTCAGGGATTAAATTGAAACAAAATGCCCATTAGAATTAAAATTCTACAAAAACGGAGTGAAGAATTGAGTGATTATTTTCTTATAATCCAGTAACTAGCAGGAAAGGGGAATTTTAAAACCAAAATTTGAAAAACAGCTGTCAAAGTGTTAATATTTTGTATGAATACCATCCAGATCTCATGGTAGGGTATACAGCCAAGGACTCAATATTTGGTAACTGAACTGTTCTTGAAAGTAGAGGAAATCATTGTACAACAAAATAATCTCTACTGGTTGAGGTAATACTAGTTGTTATAACCCTGAAATATCAGTGGCTTAAATCAATAGGAATTTATTTCTTGCTCACGTACATTTCAGAATGGATGTTCATGATTCATGTGTGACTTTCTGTGAAGCAGGAAACTCAAGCTCCTTCCATTTTGTGGCCCTGACAGCTTCCACACATGGCCTTCAAGATCATGATACTTGTCTACATCAAGCCATGGAAGGTAAGGCACATGGAGGATCATGTGTGGGTTTATGTGAACAGGACTGGAACTGGTGCATATCTGTGAACTCGCATCTCATTGGACAGAAGTTGATCGTGTAGCCCATCTCCCTGCAAAGGAGATTGGGTAATAAAGTCTAGTTCTATTCACTATAGGAAGAAGCCAACAGTCTCTACCACACACTCTATAAACAGACATTCCTAGATCACATGTTAGTGATCTCTAGGAAACAATATGGTTCATAAAATTTTACAGCCCAGCTAAAGAGTTCAGCAAGATTGAATTTAGAGGAAGTCATTCATCCAGAACTGACATGATAGACTGCTGATGATGTACAATTCTCTTCTTAGCTCATAACAGTTTGGGAAATTGAATCTTCTCAAAACATTCTAAAATTTCAACCTATTTCAGTTTATAAAATAATTGCCCATGACCTCTAGTCTCACATTCAGAATTTGGTGACTTTTAGTTCTAATTCTACAGCCCATATTGGATAAAAGTCACCCAAATGATGGATTAAATTTTGTACCATCTAAAATGCCAACCTAGAAATTTGGTGTGAATTATTTGGTAATTCACACAGAATGTATTTTGCTTCATAGTAAAATGCAGAGTAAACATTGGCTTATTTTTTTTTAGTTTGTTTGCTTGATTGTTTTCAGTAAAATAAGATTCAGAAATTTACAGTTTTTTATGATAAGACTGTGTAGGAAGTTGTTCTGGAGCAATTATGCAAACTAAATTGCTTTTCATTTCATTTCATTTCTTATTTATTTATTTATTTATTTATTTATTTATTTATTTTAGAGAGAGAGAGCAAAAGCAGGGGAGATGAGGTGAGGGAGGGGGAGAGAGAATCTTAACTAGGTTCCACACTAAGCACAGAGCCCAATGCCAGGCTCAATCTCATGACCCTGGGATCATGACCTGAGTCAAAAGAGTCAGACTGTCAACTGATTGAGCCACCCTTGCACCCCTTGAATTGTTTTTCATATTCATTTCCTCATTTGTTCATTCATCCAACAAAGGTGTGTTTAGAGTCAGCTATATATCAAGCGGGCTAGATGCTGAGTGAGGAGTAATAACAAGGCCCAGAGAATTTAATCCTTCTCAGACTTTATGACCCACAACTGACTATGATTGATATCAAATGAGGGAGGTTAAAAAGAGAGGTGTTCTTAGAGGGAATAAGGAAACCAACCCAATCAGGGCTGGAGAAGGATCCCTAAGGAGGGGATTGAATGCTGAGACAAGAAGGATTCGGTGGGAATATGGCTCAACTCCAACCCATGGAATTCCTTCCTGGTGTCTTCTGTTCTGATTTTAACATCTCTTTGCCCAACTTTTTGGAAACTTCCTTCATACAAAAATAATGTCATTGCTTTTTTCTGTACCTGTAACCTTTGCCAGGGAACTGAATTGTTATTTGACAATTTTTGACCTACAAACATCGCAATTCCATATGGTCCAGCTTATATTGGTGATGGTATCAGGCTGAATGGTTCCAGTATCTTAAAATTATGGTATCCCGTTACAGTGTTTTTAAAATTTATTTTAGGCAATCTATCACCAACTGAACACATTTCTGTTCTTTTCCATCAAATGCTTCTCTCTCAGATTATTTTTCTTTGACCATTATTTTTCCAAGTTGAATTTTATTTTTCTCTCTTATTCATAATTTTATTTGATGGTGAGGTCACCAGTTCTGCCTCTTTGCTGTTGGAAGTACCCCATCTCCTTTTGTCAGTTCATTTATTCTTTTCTCTATGATATTTTTGAGAAATAAACTAGTTCCATGGACTATCAAAATAAAATATCAACGGCTTCCCTAAAAGGAATGAACACTCTTGAAGAATTGCTTCTAATTTCATGCTTTTGAGGGTAAGGCAAGGTTATACAAAAACTGCTCAAGCTGGTAAGCTTTCACTATTTGTTTTCAAGACTGCTGCTTGAGAATTGGGCAGACTAGAACCTTCACTACAGGGCAGACTAGAACCTTCACTACAATGAAATTATGGTGATTCGGAGCATTACATAATCTCATTGAGACAGAACAGTCTGTATGAACCCTTTTCTCATCTTCCCACAAGTACTATGGAAAACTTGACCTACTCTATCATTCTTGGTTTATTTTTGATTAAAACCAGAAATGCATACTTGGAACTTCCTCTCATGCCACTGTTCCATGGAACTTCTCAAAGAGATAAGGTTTGCTTATAAAAGGACCTTTCAGGCGCTACCTTCTTGTGCGTGGAACCTGACGGAACTGCCACGGTGAGTCAGGAAAACATATTTTCCAAGCCCTAATTTATTAGAATTTACTGATTTTCCCCCAGAAGTCTAACTGAACTTGAATTAAGCCAATCTTTTTAAAAACCTATTTAGTCAGACTCAATCATATTTTTAACTTTATTTAGATGCTGCTAATCTGGACACTATCAGTGCTGCTGGGAGCAGCAATAGGTAAGAAAAGATATTTATGCAGTGCTGGAAGAGATTTCCTGCTTGGTACTGTCAAGAAAGTCTATCATGCCTGAATTTGAGCCACTCAGGGATAAGGCGTGAGTGAGAAAGGTGCATGATTGGGAGCACAGACCCCTGGAGTAAGGTTGCCAGATAAAATCTAAGATATGCAGTTAAATTTGAATTTCAGGTAAACAACAAGTATTTCAGATAACCAATGAATATGTAGCAAAGTTATACTGAAAAGTATGCACTGTCTACCCGAAACTCAAATTTAACTTTTACTTTTATTTGCTAATCTAGCAATCCTGACTTGGAATCCAGTGTGGGGTTTGAACCCTCGCTCCACCAGCCACGACTGTATTACCGTCAGCAAAATTCTTAACCTCTGTGTGCTTCACTATCTTCATCTGTAGAATGGGAATATAATACCACCCCTGACACAGGCTACCTGTGGGACTTACATAAGACAAGTCCTGTAAATCATCTTGCCTGGTACCTGGCACATAGTAACGTTCTGCAAACGCAGCCCTCACAACAGCTACTACTACTACTACTACTACTACTACTACTACTACTACTACTACTACTACTAATCCAGACCTCATCCTCCTAGACATACCTTCTTTTGTGTTGTTCTTTTCTGGGTTAGCATTCAAGTATAGAGTTGTGTCAAACCATGGATTTTCTATTTGATTATTCATAAGCAGCTTCTTCATCATGGAATCCAAACCTCTCCTCACACATTTGGGGACCAAAGTACTTAGCCAGGTAGAGATATAATGTTTTGGTATTTGCATGAAACTTAAACTCTCTACTCAAAGCCCAACACCAGAAGGTGGCTGTGAGGAGCTGAAAACCTCACCCCTCTCTACCAAGGCCTGGAAATACAAGGCTGCTCTTTTCTTGGGCACCAGCGGCCCAAGGAAGACATGTGCATTGAGAAGCTAGACTGAGTTCCAGCATGAGCTGGATAGAGACAGAGTGGAGTGATGTGACCATACATTGTAGAAATGAAGACCAGAAGTCTGGGACATTGAAGCTGTTTTGTGAGTGCATAGATAGCAATATGTCTGGGAATATGGAGGAAGTTATTGTGGGCATAAAACTTAATTTAACTTATATTTTGGAAGAGAGGCCATTAAAAAGGGCATTCTGATTAAACTGACATCCTTGAAACACTTCTGGGTAATTACAGGAAGAGAAGTCTGCTTCCCAAGACTTGGCTGCTTTAGCGATGATGCCCCATGGGCAGGAATTGTGGAAAGACCCCTCAAAATATTGCCCTGGGCACCAAAAGATGTCAACACCCGCTTCCTCCTATACACTAATGAGAACCCGAATAACTTTCAAGTAAGAGAACTCATTGTTTTCAGAACTAAGTCCTATCTATTTTATGTGATAAGAAAATATATTTTTAAGTTTTGTATAGAGAACACATTAGTGGAATTTGCATCATTATAGACTTTTGGGGCAGTGAGGCTAAGTATTATTTTATATAGCTTACTTATAAAAGGTCCACTAACTTGGTATTATTCTCTCTTTTTGTTTTAATTTAGATTCACTTTATTTTCTATTGAAGAATAATTCACATACAATATTTCATGCATATCAGATGCATCACATAGTGATCACATTGCAAAATGATCACCACAATAAGTCTAGCTACCATCTGTCACCATACAAAGGTGTTACAATATTATTGACTATATTCCCTATGTTGTACATTACATCCTTCTGTCTTATTTATTACTGGAAAATTGTACCCCTTAATCCCCTTCACCTATTTCATCCATCCCCCACACCTCCCTCCTCTCCAGCTACCATTTTAGTTTGCTCTCTGTATTTATGAGTATTTTTCTGTTTTGTTTTGTTTAATCATTTGTTTTGTATTTAAATTCACAAATAAGTAAAATCATATGGTACTTGTCCTTCTCTTTCTAACATAACACTCTCCATAGTCCATCCTTATTGTCATGAATGGCAAGCTTTCATTCTCTTTTATGACTAATATTCCATTATGTGTAATGTATGTATGTATATATATCATACATATCTTCTTTGTCCATTCATCTATCAACGGACATGTAGGTTGATTCCATATATTGGTTATTATAAATAATACTGCAATGAACATAAGAGTGCATACATATATTCAAATTGATGTTTTCATTTTTTTCAGATAAAAACCTAGGATTGGAATTGCTGGATTATATGGTAGTTCTATTTTTAATTTTTTTAGGAACCTCCATACCATTTATAATGGTGACTGCACCAATTTACAATTCTGCCAACACTGCATGAAGGCCCCCCCTTTCTCTACATGCTCACCAACACTTGTTAATTCTTGTCTTTTTGGTAATAGCCATTCTGACAGACGTAAGGTGGTATCTCTTTATGGTTTTTATTTGCATTTCCTTGATAATGAGTGCTGTTGAGCATCTTTTCATATGCCTATTGGCATCTATATGTCTTCTTTGGAAAAAATGTCTATTCAGGTCCTCTGCCCGTTATTGAATCTGTTTTGATATGGAGTTGTATGTGTCCTTTATATATTTTGGATGTTAACTCCTTATTAGATATATCATTGGCAAATATCTTCTCCCATTCAGTAGACTGCCTTTTCATTTTGTCACTGTTTTCCTTTGTTGTAAAAGTCTTTTTAGTCTGATGTAGTTCCATTTATTTATTTTTGCTTTTGCTATTCTTGCCTGAGAAGACAGATCCAAAACTTATTGCAAAGATTGAAGTCAAAGAACCTATAGCCTATGTTTTCTTCCAGAAGTTCTATGGTTTCAGGTCATACATTTTGTCTTTATTCTGTTTTGAGTTTATTGTTGCACATGGTGTAAGAAAGTGTTACAGTTTCATTCTTTTTCATGAGGCTCTCCCACATCATTTATTGAAGACTGTCTTTGCCTCACTAGATATTCTTGCCTACTTTGTTGTAGATTAATTAACCATGTAAGTGTAGGTTTATTTCTGGGCTCTCTGTTCTGTGCCATTAATCTATTTTTCTGTATTTGTGCCAGTACAGTAATGTTTTCATTAGTCTAGCTTTGTAGCGTAGTTTGATATCAAGAGTGTGATACAACTTTGTTCATCTTTCTCAAGATTACTTTGGCTACTCAGGGTCTTTTGAGGTTGCATACAAATTTCAAGATTTCAAGATTATTTTTTCTAGTTCTATGAAAAATGCCATTGATTTTTTTAATAAAGATTGCATTGTATCTATCTATTGCTTTGGGTAGCATGAACATTTTTAACAACATTACTGCTTCCAATCAATGAGCAAGGTAATCTTTCCATTTATTTGTGTTGCCTTCAATTTCTTTCATCAGTGTCATTGTTCAGAGGACATATCTTTCACTTGGTTGTATTTATTCCTAGGTATCTTATTCTTTTTGATGTAGTCATAAATGAGATTGTTTTCTTAATGTCTCCTTCTGATAGTTTGTTATTAATGTGTAGAAATGTAATAGATTGGGACACATGGGTGGCTCAGTTGGTTGAGCAACCAACCCTTGATTTTGGCTCAGGTCATGACCCCAGGATTGTGGACTGAGCTCTGCATTGGGGTCTGCACTGAGAGCAGAGCCCACTTAAAATTTGATCTTTCTCCTTCTATCCCTCTCCTGTTTGCATGTTCCCGCTCCCTCTCTAAAAATAAAAAATAAAAATAAATAAGAAGAAGAAACACAACAGATTCCTGTAAACTGATTTTGTATCCTGCAACTTCACTGAATTCATTTTTGGTTCTAGTAGGTTTTTTGGTGAAGGCTTTAGGGTTTTATATAAATAGTATCTTGTCATCTACAAATTGTGACAATTTTACTTCTTCCTTTCCAATCTGAATGACTTGTATTTCTTTTTCTTGCCTAATTGCTGTGGGTAGGACTTTAATACTATGTTGCATAGAAGTGGCAAAAGTGGGCACCCTTGTTTTGTTCCTGATCTCAGAGGGAAAAAGCCTTTAGCTTTTCATTGTTCAGAATGATGTTAGCTGTGGGTTTGTCATATATGTCTTTTATTATGTTGAGATACATCTATTCTATGCCCAGTTTATTGAAGTTTCATCATAAATGGAAGCTGAATTTTGCAAAATGCTTTTTCTGCATCCATTGAGATGATCATTTGATTTTTATTCTTTGTTTTGTTAGTGTGGTGTATCACACTGATTGATATGTGGATATTGAACCATCCTTACATCCCTGGAATAAATCCCACTTGATCATGTTACATGATCTTTTTAATGTATTGTTGAATTCAGTTTGCTAATAGCTTGTTGAGAATTTTTTTAAATATTTTTACTTATTTCTAGGAGAGAGAGAGAGAGAGAGAGAGAGAGAGAGGGTGAGCAGGGGAGGGTCAGAGAGAGAGGGAAATACAGACTCTGAAATAGGCTCCAGGCTCTGAGCTGGCAGTCAGCACAGAGCCCGACGCGGGGCTTGAACCCACGAACCGCGAGATCATGACCTAAGCGAAAATCGGACGCTTAACCGACTAAGCCACCCAGGCGCCCCTCTTGTTGAGAATTTTTACATCTATGTTATCAGGAATATTGGCTTGTAATTTTTTTTGTAGCGTCTGGTTTTTGTATTAGAATAATGCTGACCTCCTAGAATGAGTTTAGAAGCATCCTTTCCTCTTCAATTGTTTGGAATAGTTTGAGAAAGATGGGTATTAACTTTTCTTTAAATGTTTGGTAGAAGTCACCTGTGAAGCGTCTGGTCTTGGACTTTTGTTTGTTGGGAGTTTAATTACTAATTCAATCTCCTTATTAGTAATCAGTGTGTTCAGTTTATATTTCTTCCCGATTTAGTCTTGAAAGATTGTATGCTTCCAAGAATTTTTTCATTTATTCCAGGTTGTCCAATTTGTTGGTATATAACCAACTAGTAGTCTCCTATGATCCTTTATATTTCTATGGTATCAGTTGTAACTTCTTTTTCATTTCTCATCTTATTTATTGGCCCTCTCTGTTTTTTCTTGAAGGGTCTAGCTAATAGTTCATCAGTTTTATTTATCTTTCATTCAAAGAACCAGTTTTAGTTTTATTGATCTTTTCTATTTTTTTTTTAAGACTCTATTGCATTTATTTCCATTCTGATCTTTATTATTTCCTTCTTTCTACTAAATTTGGGCTTTGTTTGTTCTCCTTTTTTTAGTTTCCCAGTTATCTAGTGTGAGGTTAGGTCATTTATTTGAGCCTTTTTAAGTTTCTTGATGTAGGTGTGTATGACTGTAAACTCCCCTCTTAGAACTGCTTTGCTGTATCCCATAGATTTCTGAACACTGCATTTACATTTTTATTTGTCTCAAGATTTTTTTTAACTATGTCTTTGATTTCTCCCTTGACTATTCCTTGACCCATTGGTAGCACATAGTTTAGTCTTCACATGTTTGTGTTTTTTTCACATTTCTTCTTGTAATTGACTTCTGGTTTCATACCAGTGTGGTCAGAAGATATGCTTGCTATGATTTTAACCTTTTTAAATTTATCAGGTCTTGTTCTTGATAAATAGACATTCTCCAGAATAAAGCACGTCTACATGCACTTGAGAAAAATGTGTATTCTGCTATTTTTTGATAGAATGCCTTGTAAATATATGTTAAGTCCATCGGTTCTAATAGGTCATTTAAGACCACTCTTTCCTTATTGATTTTCTGTTAGGTGATCTATCCATTGATGTAAAAAAGGTGGTAAAATTCCCTGTTATCTTTGTGTTACCTTAAATGTCTTGCTTCGCATCTATTAATATTTGCTTTATATAAAAAGGTGTTACTATGTTGAGTGAATAAATATTTGCAAGTGCTATATCTTCTTATTTAATAGATCCTTTTATCTTTATGCAAAGCCCTTCTTTGTTTCTTCCAACACACTTCATTTTAAAGTCAATTTTGTCTCATATGTGTATGAGGTTTCTTTTCGTTTCCATTTACTTAACATATCTTATCCCATCCCTACATTTTTAGTCTGCAAGTGTCTTTAGATATGAAATGGTCTAAAATGATCTAATGGGCAGCATATAGATTGTTCTTGTTTTTTTAATCCATTCAGCTACTCTTTGTCTTGACTGGAACTTAATGTCATTCTTATCCTACCTTTATGTTGCCATTTCATAAATATTCTAAGCATTGTTATATGTTTATATATAATAATGTATAAAATCTCCCAACATTACACACACATATATGCACACACATACACACACACACATACACACACAACAAAGCCTTCCTTTGCATGGAGATAAGATCCCTACATCAATGTTATAGCAGATGTTTATCCTGAGTAGAGCAACTGCAGAAATGTTATGATGTTATTATGTCTGGAAAGTAGTGACTTGATGATGATTGCAAATAGCTTGCCTGTAATAGGAGAATGCTTATTCACAAGGATCTCAAGCCTTGGTGGTCTTTTCCTACTCACCATCTCCCTCCATGTACAAATGGTTCTATTGGACACTATAAGAAACTTGACATTAAACACTTTTCTTCTCAAAATAGGAAATTGTTGCAGATCCATCAATTATCACGGACTCCAATTTCAAAACAGATAGAAAAACCCGCTTTATAATTCATGGATTCATAGACAAGGGAGAAGAAACCTGGCTGTCCAAAACATGCAAGGTGAGATATGGTAATCAATTAAGGGAGGGTTAAGACTGATGATTAGACTGATCATTAACAGACTGATGATTAACAGTGAGGAAGGCACAGGCCCCAACCAATCAGGACAGATGCCAGCCACTATGACACCAGAGAATCACTTGATTCCTCTGGGCCTGGGGTTTCTGGGCGAGGTCCAGAAGGTGGTAGAGGGGTGGAGGGGACTTGGGACAGTCAGGCAGAAAGGTTGCCAAGCATTTGATGGCTCTGTGTAGTAGCTATTTAATAACTAATGCAGAGATATTTCAAATTTTAGCAATGAATGTTGCCATACTGATGCCATATTAGTTGTATTTTCAATAACTTTTAATTTTTTTCAATAGGTTTTAATTTCCATGTGAAGAACTAAGATAACTCATTTTGCCCAAACTAATTGTTTTCCTTTGATTTTCACTTGCCACTCTTTGGTCTCCTACGGAAGCAGTATCTAGGAAAACTCTGTATGTTTTCATTGACGGTTTCTGTTGTTTCAACAGTAGTGATCCAATTTTCTTCAACTTGTCTTTGGCTATATGCCTCATTATAATGAAGAATTAAAAGACAGAAAACCAAACAGAGCAATTTTTTCTAGCAACTGTTGTGCTTGAGGAACATTATCATTGATTCATCTATTCATCAAGCTTCTGTGGCCAGCATGGTGCACAGCTGTGTGCAGCTATTTCTTCAGGGGGCTGAAAAACTAAGACACAAAGATCTTCCTAAACACTTTTAATTTCAGACCTATGACTCAAGCCAAAGACTGGATTGAGTCAACTGTAGAGACTATTTGCTGATCCTGACGATAGTCAAAATTAACAGGCTTTGCTTCACAAGTTCAAAAATAATCAGTAAAACCTTACCTTGTCTTCTAAAATAATTTAAAGCTGATGATAATTGGGGAGAGGGTAGTAATAGATTCTTATACAACAGTGAAGGAAAAAGACTATGATTCCTAGCTCAAAGGGGATGTAAAGTTTTATTTCTGAAATCCCAAAAGCAGGTTTATTTTTCTTGTTTTTTCTTGCATGCTTTGTCTTTGACAAAATGGTTGCTTTAGGATACAGAAATGGGTGGATTAAACTAGAATGTTGGGGCACCTGGGTGGTTCAGTCAGTTGAGCATTCGACCCCTGGTTTCAGTTCAGGTCATGATCTTGGGGTTTGTGAGTTTGAGCCCCACATTGGACTCTCTGCAGACAGTGTAGAGCCTGCTTGGAATTCTCTCTCTCTCTCTCTCTGTCCCTGCCTTGCTCATGCTCTCTCTTTCTCTCCCTCTCTCTCTTTCTCTCTCCCTCTCTTGGTAAATAAATAAGTTTAATAAACTTGAAGATTAAAGGTCCTAGACTATAGTTCTGACTCTTTTCTTAGCTAACATGACATTAGCAAATCATTTTCACTCTGAATATTTCTATCTATAAAATAAAAAAATTGGAGATGATTTATAAGATTGCTTTATTCTTCTGAAAGTCTTCTTGGAAAAAAAGGTGGGGATATGTATAAACATACACACACCCAAACAAACAAAATTCCTGCCAGATCTAACATTCATGAAAGTATCATTGACCCCCATCAAACAAGGCTTCTAGTAGATATCTTGTAGGTTATGCGTTTATGTAAAATAACTCTTCAATTATTTCTTTTCTCTTCCATAAAATTTGACTAGTCTTTCCATTATGTAAAAGCTCACTTNAGAGTCCTCACGTAGGCTTTCATTTATTTATTAGTCCAATAAATATTTATTGAACACCCACTATGTGCTAGGAACTATTTGAGGCACTGAGAGTATAGCAGTGAATAAGACAGGCAATGCCGTGGGGTGCATTTAAATAAGGGACAATGTAGGCTTATGACACTTATGATGCTCTAATGAGACAATCCATTGTACCACATTTTAATATTTTTCCTTTCAACAAATGTCTATGCATGTGTTACAGTAGATATCCCAAGAATCCAATTTCCATTATGGTCAAAACTTCAATTTGGAGCACATGTTAAACTTTTTTGTTTTTAATATTTATTTATTTTTGAGAGAGAGAGAGTTAGAGTGGGAGTGGGAGAGGGACAGAGAGAGAAATACAGAAGCCAAAGCAGGCTCCAAACTCTGAGCTATTAGCACAGAGCCCAATCCAGGGCTTGAACCCACAAACCGTGAGATTATGACCTGAGCCAAAGTTGGATGCTTAACTGAGTGAGTCACCCAGGCACCCCAGAGTACATGTTAAACTATAAAAGAAATTTCATATCCATAACAGACTGGAGGTTTTGTTCATTGTTTTGAGGTTAAAAACAAGCTTGATGTTGTATAGGTCAAGAAGGGAATTTACACTCATTCTCATATGTGTTATTAATTAATAAACATCCCAAATTATTCACTAATTTATTATGTCTGTTCCATCAGAACTTGTTTACAGTGGAAAGTGTGAACTGCATCTGTGTGGACTGGAAAAGTGGTTCCAAAACCGGTTATACACAGGCCTCGCAGAACGTCCGGATTGTGGGGGCAGAAGTGGCATATTTTGTTGAAGTTCTTCAGGTAATTACCTCCAAGTTATATAAAAGCCCATGCACATCGCTCTCTGGATTCTCCTTCAGAAAAAGAAAAAAAAAGTGCTGTAGGTATGATAATTGTGAAAGCCATTTCTCTACTGAAACTTGGCTTTCTATGTGGTTGAAAAGAAACATACAATATCGATCAACCAGTCAATCTAGATTTGGGCTTCATTAATATGCCTATTAAAATCAATAAGCTAGTTCTTTTAGGGGATGTTTCTCAAGCAACCAGGTAGGCTGTTTCTACTGAATCCCACCAGCACTTCTTTTAATTTTATCAGTTATTAAAACAAGTTGGCATGATAATGTCAACCTTCAGATTAAACTATCTTGTTTTTGGTTTTGTATTTTATATTTTTAACAGAAGCACAATGACAACAAGCGAATCTGATTTGGTAACGAAAACCTTAAAAAATGTTAAACTGGAATGTGCTTAAGTAATTGCTCTTATTATTATTTTCTAACCTGTATACTTGCTTCACCACCTCTGGGTAACAATTCCACAAGAATTTCCTCTACATAGTAAAACTACAAAAGAAAATCCTGCTCCCACCAGTTTAAATGTTAAACCATTGCCATATTCTATTCTGACTGGAAAAAAAAAAAAGTCCATGAAAATCAGTAGCTTTGAAGGGGCAGCATGTCTTCTTAAAACTCAGATTTTGAGGTCATCTCCTTCTGTGGCCATCTTGAATTTTGAAATATTTGAAAACATTATGAAGAAGTTTTCTTTCCAACAGTCAGCATTTGGGTACTCACCCTCCGATGTCCACATCATTGGGCACAGCCTGGGTGCCCATGCAGCTGGGGAGGCAGGAAGGAGGATCAACGGGACAGTTGGACGAATCACAGGTCGGTCAAACAGTAAAAGCTGAAAAATTGGACTAAACGTTGCCTATATGGGGTATAAAAGGAGGGAAATTCAGCATTTTCTGAATTGAGCCACATGATCAGGAATCTATTCTGAGGACTTGTGAAATTTTTACTAATATTGATCTTTGTCTACAACAGAGCCCTGTCTTTATGCTTTTGTTTGTTTGTTTTTGAGAGAGAGAGTGTGAAAGAGAGAGAGAGGAAAGGGGGGAGGGGCAAAGGGAGAGGAAGAGAGCAGGCTTAACTCCCAGCATGGAGCCCGACTCTGGGCTCAATCTTACAATGCTGAGATCATGACCTGAGTCAAAATCAAGAGCTGGATGCTTAACTAACTGAGTTGCCCAAGTGCCCCATCTGTTTAACATATATATATATATATATTACATGTGACTAAAATTTGAATTAAGATCAACAGGGAGTCTTATTTACATCTGTTTTCCTGTTTTCAGGCATTCACAAAGGACAAGTTTAATGAATAGAATAAACAGCATAAGGGGCACCTGGGTGGCTCAGTCAGTTGAGGGGCTGACTCTCTGTTTCAGCTCAGGTCATGATCCCATGTTTCGTAAGAGTTTGAGCCCCACATTGGGCTCTGCGCTGATAGCAAGGAACCTGCTTGGGTTTTTCTCTCCTTCTCTCTCTGCCCCTCCCCCACTTGTGCTGTCTCTGTCTCCCTCAAAATAAGTAAATAAACCTAAAAATATCTTATAGGATAAACAGCATAAATAACAAAATAAATAATAAATAAAATTAAATCCGAAGAGCTCAAAAACGTATAGTTAATTATATTCTGCTTTGATAGCAATCAATAATAAGCCTAATCCTCATCCACCACAAGCTAAGAGTTACAGGAGACAGGTGGTCAGGCCAGGCTGACCAGTCCTGCATGCTGCTAGTTAGATAAAAAGTATTATTTCACAAATCTCAGACTGGTTGCTTCTGGCCAATGGGGCCATATGTTGTATACTCAGGCCCTAAAACGACCTTGTAAATTTGTAGGAAAGACTGCTTTCCTAGAGCTGAGAGATGCCTATTTCAGGGAGCAACCGTTTTTCTTTTCCATCTTTGAGCTCTCTCTCCAACCTTCTGATTCTTTTTTTAATACTTAGGACAAACTGGTCATGTTTGGATTGGTGGGGGCATCCAAATGTCTATCAGTAACTTGCTGGAGAGAACATCCTTCCTCATAGTCCATGAATGTTTACAAGAGTCTACTCAGCCAGGCAGTTTGTGAAGTTGTGGTCCTGCTGACCATGAATACTAAAGTCCTTGCCCTTATAGGATTTTACAGTATAGTAGGGTAGGTGTGGAAGGGGAGACTCTTTTAGCCTGAACAACTTTTAGTAATCTCATGTTTCTCAGAGTTCCCTGTAACTGCTGCTAGTGGCCAGGATTGTCCCAGTGACTAGGCATTCATATGGAGAGCCAGATTCCATGGGTTGAGAAAAATGTGCTGTAATTCAAATACTAAATTAGACACAGAAAGTCTAAGAAAATGACAAAGTAGGGAAGAACTAGCTTATCTTCTTCTACACAAAAGTCACGGTTCTCACCAATGCTTGCACTTGGGTAGCTAATTAATGAAGAAAGGTGAATGCAAACACTGATATTAATAAGACACATCCTACCTACTTTAGGACTGGATCCAGCTGAACCTTGCTTTGAGGGCACACCTGAATTAGTCCGACTGGATCCCAGTGATGCCCTATTTGTGGATGTCATTCACACAGATGCTGCCCCTATAATCCCCAACATGGGTGAGCTCTTCAATTCATCCTCCACGAGTGTTTATCGAGTCTATACATTAGAGTGCTTTAGAGTGTTTCGACTCTATACATTAACATGAACTTTCTCATATTTTAAAATTTCTCAGGATTTGGAATGAGCCAAACTGTAGGCCACCTAGATTTCTTTCCAAATGGAGGAAAAGAAATGCCCGGATGTCAGAAGAACATTCTCTCTCAGATTGTTGACATAGAGGGGATCTGGGAAGGTAAAACCATTATGGACATGAAGAGACTTTCTTAGGGCAATATCTATATTTCACTCTGCTAAACTTGCTAAATATTTTGGTACAGGTCTCACATTTTCTGTAACAATGGACTTTTAACACAAAATATAGGTTTTCACTGAGGAAAGTTGGGCATGAGGAGACTCTAAGAAAGAAAATGTAATTGTAGTCAACTTTCCAAGGATCTAATTCAGGGAATGCATTACTAAGTTGTACTTATACCTATGTGGACCCATCTTTTCCTTCTAAAGTTACTTTTCCATTTACTATTACTATTAACATTTTAAATAGTACTTAACTCTGTTCACATCACAAATCATAAATACTCTTCATCCATGATTTTGTTCTGTGACCACCATGAGTTCACATTAATTAGAAAAATCTACTCAACAGCTGTGTTCTAATCATAACATTAACTTGGAAAAATAAGATCGGTTGCTGATGTGTAAATCATGTCTGATTTCCAAGGGACTCGCGACTTTGTGGCCTGTAACCACCTAAGAAGCTACAAGTATTACTCTGATAGCATCCTTAACCCTGATGGCTTTGCTGGATTCCCTTGTGCCTCTTACAATGTTTTCTCTGCAGTAAGTAGATTCCACTTTGTACCTAGACTTTGTGACCATCACATCTAATGACTGGTATAGTTCACTGTACATGACATGCACTCAGTGAATGTCACTATATGATTTCCACATTATTTATACTTTTAAACACACACATTTTTAATTTTTATTTGAAGTATCATTGACATACATATTTACTGTAATAGTGATAAGGCATTGGAGAACTTTAGAGAAATGGGCTTGTATGCTGAGATGCCCCATGTCCACCTTGTTCTCTATCACTTTGGTATGTATCGCGTAAATGCTCAAACTTGTCTTAGAAGTTATTGTAAGTAAAAAAAAAAGTAGTCTATGGAAATCTGAGCTATGGCTCCTGGATGTTGATAAATATGGAAAACTTGTCTTAAATGCTGATCCCATAGAACTATATTATTATGGGCATGTGGATATTTCTGTGCAAATTTATAATTGCTAAGTTTTTATTTTTTGCTTATTTGCTTGACTTTGAGTTTTCATCTTGTTTGGTATTCGCTAGATATCTGGGTTAGAATCCTTAAATGTGATCTTGAAAGTGATGTATCTATTGTCTATTATTTAAAAAAATTTTTTCAACATTTATTTATTCTTGAGAGACAGAGAGAGAGCATGAGCGGGGGAGGGGCAGAGAGAGAGAGGGAGACACAGAATCTGAAGAAGGCTCCAGGCTCTGAGCTGTCAGCACAAAGCGTGATGTGGGGCTCAAACTCACGAACCATGAGATCATGACCTGGGACAAAGTCGGACGCCTAACCGACTGAGCCACCCAGGTGCCCATCGTTTGTTATTTTTTATTGCTCTTCCTTTTCACTATAAATTTTTTCCAAACAAAATATGTAACCTATGTCATTTAGTAAATAAAATTTTAAGTAACATGCCAGGTGAAGTCATAATTACTAAGGATGTGTAACTTAGTGATGTAGAGAAAGGATATGAAACCTGATTTCACCATTAATGGTTGAATGATTTGGACAAAATTTTTAACCTCTCTAAGGCAGTTTTTTCATTTCTAAATGTAATAATAATGGGAGACTCTAAATATTTGGTGGGAGGATTTAATGAGATGATATGTTTTAATTGCTTAGCCCAGAATTTAGAATATAATAATTAGCATTCAACAAATTTTGGCTATATGTGTGTCTGGGATCCATATTTTATTCACAGTATAGCTTATGTACACAAGAACACCAACCCCTTTCTTTTGTCTAACTTTATTTTTATCTTGTTCCCAAACCCCCCATCTCTATGTAATGGGAAAACAAGCATAGACGTTTCAGGTTTCATTCAATTAAAATTTAGTCTGATACAGTAATATATTTAGTCCTTTTAGATGGTGCTCAGACACTTTTTTTTTGAGAGAGTGGGGGGGGGAGAGAGAGAGAGAGAGAATGCATGCACACAAGTGCCCATATGAGCAAAGAAAGGACAGAGGGAGAGGGAGAGAAAGAGATAGAATTTCAAGCAANCTAACTTTATTTTTATCTTGTTCCCAAACCCCCCATCTCTATGTAATGGGAAAACAAGCATAGACGTTTCAGGTTTCATTCAATTAAAATTTAGTCTGATACAGTAATATATTTAGTCCTTTTAGATGGTGCTCAGACACTTTTTTTTTGAGGGGGGGGGAGAGAGAGAGAGAGAGTGCATGCACACAAGTGCCCATATGAGCAAGGAAAGGACAGAGGGAGAGGGAGAGAAAGAGATAGAATTTTAAGCAGTCTCCACACCCAGTACAGAGCCCAACATGGGGCTCTCAAGACCATAAGATCATGACCTGAGCTGAAATTGAGACTTAACCTACTTAACCACTTAACCTACTGAACCACCTAGGCAACCTATTCAGACACTTGTGTAAGAAAATGTTATCAGTTGGGGTATCTGGGTGACTCAGGAGGTTAAGCATCTGACTTTGGTCATGATCTCATGGCTCACAGGTTCAAGCCCCATGTTGAGTTTGACACCCAGACAACTGAGCTGACAGCTCAGAGCCTGGAGCGTGCTTCAGATTCTGTGTCTGCTCTCTGCCCTCCCCTGCTCATACTCGGTCTCTCTCTCTTTCAAGAATAAATAAAAACATTTTTAAAAAAAGACAATATTATCAGTTTTGAATATATCTCAGCCTTTGGACCTCTTCATCAGCTTCTCTCCAAGCTGGTATTGGGCAAAATGATCGTGATGGTGGTGGTCAGTGTGTGTATGGGGGGGTCCGCATTTTTGATGGGCATGATGTTGGTGTCTGCAGATAATGTCTAGACACATCTATTCTTCTAGCTTGGCCAACTTCCCCAGATAGCCTTGGCCATTTCTTCTTGACTGGCTCAGTCTCCCCTTAGCTTTTGCCGGCTGCAGACCCCGACACTTGGTCCAGTTCCCATCTGGCCCATTGACCCAAGAGTATGCCCCTTGCCTCCATCATGGAGCAGGCTTGCCCCTCCACAGCAGAAATTGTGATGTCTGTCTTTCCCACTCTGTTTCTCCCTCTCCCTCTTTTCTTCCCACAATTCCTTGGTCAAGAAAGGGGACATTTTTCTATGTGATACATCTTCTCCACACCCCAACTTCACAGCTATGACTTAAGGGCCAACTGGGACATTTTCTGTTCACATCGGGAAAACTCTGAGATCTGAATCCTTCAGACCTTAATATGGGAAGCAGAAGCTAAAAATTTTGAGAAAAAAGCTAACTTTTGACCCTTTCATCCTACTAATGGGCCTAATTTTGCATATCAGAGCTCATCATCAACCCCTACTCTTTCTTTTGCAATCTTTCTAAAATAAATTCTAACCACCTGTAGGCAGATGGATGTCTTGGGGCCACCTGAGCAACTTAAAAAGGCAAGAGATAAGATTAAAGTATATGTAGAAATATGTATCTGAAGTCCCTTCTTCTATGATTTTTATAATATTTTTGTATCATGTTATTAAACAGTAAAATCACTGACTTATCATTGTGACTAATGAAATGCATGTTTAACCTTTGCTGAGATACTATGGAAGTCCTCTGTTGCCATCAGTACAGAATTGGCTTTACAATTTCTAAATTGCAATAACATGTGGGAAAAGATGGTACGCTTATTAGCTCAGTTGGTTATCCTTATTCATCATTTGTTCATTTCCCCTAGGACAAGTGCTTCCCCTGCCCGAGTGAAGGCTGCCCACAGATGGGTCATTATGCTGACAGATTTCCTGGAAAAACAAACAAAACGGGCCAGGTATTTTATCTAAACACTGGTGATGCCAGCAATTTTGCCCGTAAGTTTCTATTATATTTGCCTTAAATTCCTAATGCTACATATTTTATCATGTTTGGTGAAAATGTGTGAAATTGCTCTTCCACAGAAAAGTTGTACTCTTCCCAAACATGGAAAAATATTCGAAAGTTATCATGCTCAATGTATCTTTGGCTCAATGGGGCAACAGAACAGAGTTTTGGGGGCCTGAACTAAAATGATACCAAGGTGAATTCCTTCATATTTGAACTCAGGAGGCTTCTTCTGTTCCAGGCTGTTCCAGGTTTCCCTAAAAAAAAAAAATTGTGAGGTTTTGTACAAACAGAAAAGTAATCCAGGAGAGAGATGGTAGAGGTTGTGGGATTGGAAGGGAGTTGACAGACTGAAGACTCATGGAGGGTGGTAGCCTCCATGAGTGACAGGAATTAGAGGGTGCAGGGATGGTAAGGCACGGGGACAGACTCCAAGTTTCCTTCCTGGGTCACAGAGGAAGAAAATTACTGGAGTCAGTGGAGTTGACTGCACTGTAAAAACCAAAGCCAAGTTTAATTCCCTCCTCAGTTTGACCCAGGCTAGCTCCAACTGGCATAAACTGCTAGTTAACTATTGACTGGTACCATAAAGTGGTTACCCTAACTTAATCCATTTCCAAAGCTGAATTAAAAACTTTTTAAAATAAGTGTAGACAATTTAGACCTGTGAAAAAGAATTGATGAAAATGTTACATTCTACCATTTTCCTACTTTCTTTTTACAGAAAGTTCTTATAATAAAACAAATTGCTAGGTCAAAAAATTGAAAGCAAAATATATGACTTAGTTACATTACTTGAAATTTCTTGATTTTGGAAAGATTCTGAGCTCTTCTCCTGACCCCACATCTGTCTTATGAATATTTAAATAAAGGAGTATCTATGACTATTTCCTTAGAAGAACAGTCTATACCGAAGCCCTGGGTGGCTCAGTTGGTTAAGCATCTGACTTGATTTTGGCTCAGGTCATATCTCATGGTTGGTAAGATTGGCCCCGTGTCAGGCTCTGTGTTGACAGTGTGGAACCTGCTTGGGATCCTCTCTCCCTCCCTCTCTATCTGCTCCTCCCCCGCTCATGTTCTCTCTCTTTCTCTCTCTCTCTCTCAAAATAATTTAGCCTGTCTTCAGAATATCTTCTGTATAATCTGCCATTTCACAAATATTTTCACCATTTGCAGGCTGGAGGTATAAGGCAGCAGTCACACTATCTGGAAGGAAGGTTACAGGACACGTGCTAGTTTCTTTGTTTGGAAATAAAGGAAATTCTAAACAATATGAAATTTTCAAGTGAGTAAAATATTACTCTAAGCTTCCTAAGTGTTGGGATGTTATGTACATATAACACATGTTATGGACATCAGCGTTTACTCATAACCATATGGGAGTATAGGACCACCACATATCATTCCAAAGAAGAAATTGTTTTACTTTGCACCTTAATACATTTCAGAATTCTGTATCAGAATTTTCTTTGTCAGAATTTTCCTGAGAAAGCCACTGATGTCCGCTTTGACTCATGGCATCTGATTTATAATCAGTAAATAATTATTCTGCCTACATAACAACCAGGAAAAGATGATATGATGATGTCATCACTTATTAAATTGTGGGAGAATTGTGACCAAAACATATTTGAAGTTTTATTGAAATAAGGATGACGTTAAAGTAATATGAGTTATTGCTGGCAAATAATCTGCCACTAAGCTACCATACATGTTGGCATCTACTTAATAGATTAGAATGGCAAATGTACTTCAATCATCTTACTAGAGATGCATTGTCAGCTGGTTTTAGAGACATATATGTATATATCAATATATGTATTTTTGTATGTTCACGTAATGTTTTCATTAACTTCTCAACTCCCAAGGGGCACTCTCCAACCCGATAGCACTCATTCCAATGAATTTGACTCTGACGTGGATGTTGGAGATGTGCAGAAGGTTAAATTTGTTTGGTACAACAAGGTGATCAACCCAACCCTACCCAGAGTGGGAGCATCCAAGATCATGGTGGAAAGAAACGATGGAAAAGTGTAAGTAATAAAAATCCAGAGAGATTTGCAGTATTGGGTCACTTTTGTAATTCTATTCCCACCGGAAGTCTACTTTAAGTTAAATCTCCGTTAGTGGTTCTCCCACACCATGGTCATAATTGCTTCCTAGTCCCTTCTGTTTCTTTAGGAAAAAGAGCAGAACGTTAGGGGGAATAACTTTGAGAGATTTGTAGATGAGTATGTGTTATCTGATACAAGTGTTAAAATGAGAATCTGTCTTCACGACCCTAAGTGAAAAAGAATGATTTCATTTAGCAACTGTGTGTGACAGCAGATCACTGGTTGCCTGGGGAGAGGAGAGACAGGAGGGGATGAGGAGAGATTACAAAGCAACAGGAGAGTAATTGGGTGTAATGAATATGTTTACTCTCTTGGTGGCAGAGATGGGATAGAAGGACTACTCTTATCCCCTTAACAAATAATTAAATGAAGGCTCAGTGCCATAATTCGTGGACAGGAAATTTGACTCCATCAAGTTGCTAACTACCACCAAAAAAATTTGTTCACCTTTATTTATATATAGATAGTGTGTGCCCTTCTTTTCTTGTGCTCTTTATCAAGATTAGTGTTTAACCTTTAATGTGCTATTTGAAAACCTGCCAGCCATCAGACCACAGGGAGGGAAATGAAGAGGAAGAGAAAAAGAGCATCTTCTCAGCACCTTGTCTGTGCCAGGCACTTTATGTATGCTTCCCTATGTTATTAAAGAAAATTAGCTTCCAAGCAAACTGAGTATTGGTTAGTCTTAATGGGTAATGCTCGTCAGTTTCAATTCAATGATTGAATTGAAATAAGAATGCCTAGTGAATGTAATACCAGGACCTCAGAAATATCCCTCTGGCTGATTTCTCATGATACTGCTGACCCTACTTTTCCTCAGTTGTGTTGACTTACCATGTGCCAAGTGCTTAGTAGGTGTTTCTAGAATATGACAAATGAATACTCACTGTCCTTAGGGGTGTCCAATGAAACCACCTCCCTCTGCTATTGCACAACCATGAGAGCACTGGAAAGGAGAATTCAGTCCTTTATACAGAAGAGGTCTGTCTTCCTTTGACCAATGTCCAGTCTCAGGCACATGGAGTGGCTCTCACTCAGACTGGGGAGAGTAGAGGCTGTCTTTATGCTCAACACACCAGTTATTTACCAGGAAAAGCTGATTTTCTGTTGCTTTCTCTCTCCAGGTTCAATTTCTGCAGCCAAGAAACTGTGAGGGAAGATATTCTGCTCACTCTTACCCCATGTTAGGAGCAGCTGACATATGACCACTGCACCTTACTGCTAATAAAATCTGCTGGCAAAGCAATCCATTCCTTTGTCATCATGTCCATTTTTTCCAGTGTAACTTTTGTACAATGTGATTAAAATCCAAAATCTGGAGTTAGTCTGAAAAACCACAAATGACTATAGAAGCTGGATGCATATTATGTGGCGTTTGAGCTTGGGAATATTGTTTAATTAGCACGGACATCATGTCCATTGCTAATATTACTGATGTCATTCTGATCACTTAAGGCAGACTTCCAGATCCAAGATGACCCCCTCCTGGTGTGCACATGGCAAGAACCAATCTTTGCCACTTTCCCATCTTCTTTACATTTGTTGGAGTTAATCAGACATCTCAGAAGAGATGACACATAAAGAGAGAAGGACACAGCAGATCCAATGCTTCCTAACCAGTCCCCCCACTTCCAGTGAGGTCCCCCCTCAGGCTCCTTTCCTCTCTGCAGCTTTTTTAATCTTTCTAAAGCACAAATCAAAAACCCTCCCGGTAGTCTCCAGGAACCGAGGACTCTAACATTATCTCTCACCATATTCCTTCTAGAAATCTACTTTCTGGCACTGCCTCCCAAAGGGCCTTGATCTTGGATGACACTGGACCTTTGCACAAACTATTTCTCTCCTTAAGATGTGCTCCCTTTGTCTTCCTGTATGTTTAACTCCTACTGGGTCTTAAATCTGTGTGTAGAGAGCATTTCTTCCAGGAAACCTTTCTTCACGTCTACTACCACATCCACTAAGACTGGATTCGAGGCTATCCCACTGCCTTACTGCCACACCTAGAACTTCCTCCATCTAAGCATTTATTTCTGTATATCATAATTGCTGGTTTACTCGTCTGCATATCTCTCCTTAAGGGGGTTTGTAGCTGGCAAAGGCCTGGCATGTAGTAGGACACCAAATAAATATTTTCTGAATGGCCATCTCACTAATGGAAAGAATGAATGACTCCACTAGAGTGGACATTAGACCATGTTCAATAACTAATATCCTAAAATAGAGACATCTCTGTTAGGTCCTGAAAGGTGGGTGGGGATTTGCCAAGAAGACATGATAGGAAGGGCACTCCAGAAAGAGAGAACAACACAGTCAAAGCCACAGAGATGTGAAAATGCTTTTCATTCTGTGTTTCACCAAAGTATATGCAAGTTCATCAACACGTGAAGACTTGTTCTGAGAATCATTAATCTGTATTGATGAGGATGCTTTCACTTGCATGAACAGAAAAAGCTCCAATTCAAACTGTCATAAACCACAAGGAACTGTACTGATTCACATGATTGGGAAGCCCAGAGGTGGGGAAGCTTCAGGTTTGGTTGATCCAACAACTTGATGACATTTCCAAGAGCCACTTCTTTTCTGTTCCTATGCTCTCTTGTCTACGGTGTCTAACGGTTTTATACCAAGGTAGGCTCCTGTCCCAGTTGAAGAAGGGCCATTTACCACCATTAGGGTTATACAGACCTTCCCTGTCACATCCAGTAGGAGACAAAAAGTGCATCTCCCTCCGCATCTTCCCAAACAAAATCTCTGAGGTTCACTCTGATTGGCCAGTGGCCTGAGAAATAGAATGTGCTGATTCGCTTAACACCAGTCAGGGTACACTCCTGGACAAGGTGTGAAGCCAGCATCTGCAACACACATGGATCGTGTGGTGGGGGAATGAATATCTGAATGAAAGGGAAGACTCTTGCGGCTTTGGCCAGAGCAACTGGAAAGATCGAGATGCCATTGACTGAAATGGGAAATGCACTGGAAGGAACTGGTTTGAGGAGGGAGGGTAGGTTTAGCCATGTCAGATTAGAGATGGTCATCAGATATCCAATGGGATGTCAAGTGAACAGTTAAATGTATGAGCATAGGGTTGAGGGTAGATGCCATGGTTACAATGTAAACTTTGGTGTCTTCAATGTATGCATGAACTTTTTTAAGCACTGCATTTCCAGTAAAGAGGTTAGCACCATGCTTAATACGTGTTGAGTACTTAATAAATGTTTTAAATTATAATTACTATGAATACTCCGTGGAATTTTTCTATAACACACTAATAATGATGAATAATGAATAATAAATAAAAGAAATGAATAAAGAGAATGTCTGCAAACTTACTCAAGTAACAAGATGGAACAAAGGATTTTAAAATAATTTAATCTTTAAAAATGCATCTGTTAAAAGCCCTCTTGTTAAGAAGGATATCCATTTTCATCATAATGAAGCTGTTTGCAAATTACTTTGTTTTAAATGAACTGTTTACTCAAATCATTTACTTATTTCTGATCTCAGTAAACATTTAGAAACTAGTCCTTATTTCTAGGTCTATTCAAATCAAAATTTTTTTCTTCCCTTTAGGTACGAGTTCTATATCCATTTGAAAGGATGAACCCACCCATGTATCNTATGGGCGCGAGTGCAAGTACGGAGCTCCTTACTTCTCCGCCATCTTGCCCCTCTGAAATAAAGTTTTTTAAGAAGGAAAACCACCCTCTAAATGCCCGTGCCCAGTGTGAGGGGCACACACCCCCTCCCACCACCAGACTGACGTGGTTGCTACAGATGAAATCCTCCAGTCCCACCTAGAAGGCTTCTAAGTCAACCCTGATCACCCTGAGGTGGTTTCAACCATCAAATTCTGCAGCAGGGGCCATTCCATTGGGGTGAGCATGGTGAATTGGCAGTGAGGGTGAGCCCACAGGTAAGCCCACAGGTGAATTGGCAGTGAGGTGAGCTCAGGAGAATGGGCTTGGAGGAAATCATGGCAGATCATGTGATGACTGTTTTCTCCTAAATCTAAGCAGATACATCTATTCTCCCTGCTTAAGACCAACATGTCTGTCTTTCCCTCTCCTTTAAATGGTGCCCTATCACCTTTCTCCAGCCCTAAAATTCACTCTCAGATTAAGGTAAAATGCCAATCAAGTCCACGAATATGTGTATTCATTCTTTCATTAATTCATAACCACTGCGGTGCCAGGCACGGTTCTAGAGGCTAGAGGGACAGCAGTGGCCAAAACAGATGAGGTCTCTGTCATCACAGAATTGCACTCCAAGGTGGGAAAAGTATGATTGAAAAAATAAATAAATAAACCAACAGACAGACAAAGAAGATGATTATAACTTGTGATAAGTGATCTAAAGGAAAACACATAAGGTGCTAGGGAACTGGGGTCTGGGGTTGGGTAGAAGGCTGGCAGTGGAGGGCCTCAGGGGTGTTCAACAGTGGCCTCATGAAAGAGGTAACATTTGAACTAATTGTTGGATGATAAGAAGAAGCTAGTCCAGTGAAGGTCTAGGGAGGAGAGTTTCAGGGCATGGAATAGTAAGTGTAAAGACCCTGAGGTAGGAAAGGCTTTGGCATGTTCAATGGAGGCCAGTGTAGCAGATGCAAAAGAGGCAAACAAGGCCACCTGACATCTCCTAGCAACTAATTTACATCATTAGATTATCATGAATCTTTCCACTGCAATGTCAAAGTAAAGCATAAATGCCTTTGACATCACCACAGTCTGTAAATTGCATCTTCCCGGCACAAATGAGCAGACTTGCAAAGCTTAAATATCTCATCACTTAGGTCAATCATACAACTCAAGTCTGACATTTTAGGGGACACCTTATTTTCTATTCCAACTTATTCTCTCTAAGTGTCTCCCTTATTCTATGTGGATGACACTCAACAAATTGACAGACAACTTACTCAGATTCACTGAATACCCAGACAACTCCTTATTTTGCTCCGTATGGTCTGAATTGAAATCTCATCTCGTCACTCATTTCCTGTGTGGTTTTATCAGAATGAAGCAATTCATTTATTGCTCCATGCCTCAGTTTCCACACCCATAAAGGGGGACAAATAATGGTACCCACTTCATGGGGTTGTTGTAAGACTTAAAATGCTCTGACTACACGTAGCAAGTCTCGGGAACTATTGGCTCCTATTCTTTGTGACCCCAGAGAAAGTCTTTTGCATTTCAACAAGAAGGTCCTTCAACCCGTCTTCCAGAATTTGGGTTATTCAGAAAAAGCATGAATTCTGACATTGAGGCATATTTAACTTGGGAGTCGGGTAGGGCACCAGTGGTATTTGCCATTGAAGGCTTATCTGTCTGTTGTGTGAACTGGCCGAGCTGTTCACAGATGCACGGGTCTGTGGGTCATTCATGATGGCCTCACAGTGGCCCAGTTTCATAAGACAGGTGTGCAAACTTCAGAGAGTCTGGAGAAACTCCATAGACGTGACATGGTTTGATGACATGGGCTTTTAGCCTGAACTTAGCTATTCAAAAGTTTAGTAGGATAATATAATAACTTCTGTTGTTTGAAACCATTATATTTTGTGTTGATTCATTACCTAGCAATTGATAACTGGAACAGGCCGTTAGTGAAGGATTGCATTCATAGGCTACTGTGGAGGCTGCTGAATTGGTCTCCAAAGCTCATGCGCTTGGGAATTAGACTGCCAGAGACAGAGATCAGTAGAGAGAGACAAGAGACAGAGAGACAGAAAGAGGAGATTTCTTGATCAGAACTCCCCTTTACTTTCAGCTATATGGGGGGGGAGAGTGGGGGGCATTTCCATCCATTCTAATTGAGAAATGCTGCCCTCCATTATTAGAGTTTGCTGCTGTGTCCTTACTGGGACTTGTAAACTACTTGGTGATAAAATAGAAAATTGGAAAGTGGGACCCTCTAGGCTCATAATTACATGCACAGATACGCAGGTACAAAGTTAGGGAGTTTTCACACCCTTTTAATCAAGCATTTTTTCATCTTCCCAGACTGGTAGGAAGGTTTGACTACTATAATTAATCTTGTTTTGTGTATTTGTGTAGATTAAAATATTAACTGCACACAGCATGTTCTATTATCACCTGCTGTTGCCTTGAAGCAGGGTCCAAATGATAAGGCTCCAGTATAAAAAAAAAACAAAACAGCCTGGTACTAGATGGAGAGGAGGGAACTCCTGGAACAGCCCACAGGGTGAGTTACCTTTGCTTCCTCCCACCGGCTCTGGAAGCAGATAGCCTTGACTTCCTAAAAGTCTGTGCTCGTTGCTCTGGTAAGTTTTGGTGAGGCTGAAAATGTCCAAATTTATTGTAGATGGTGAGCATCTGGACAATCGCAATTTTTCTGCTGGGAGCAGTCAAAGGTAGGAAACGTCACACCTTCCCCTCAGGAAGGGCTTACATGCAACATCTCAGCACTGGACAGCGACAGCCTTACTCATGGCAATGGCTCCAGACAACTCTGAGGGTCCAGAGAGAGGTGGGGTCGGGGGGGGTGGGGTGCAGGTAGGG
>NW_027532585.1:5112345-5135946 GCF_008692635.1 Crocuta crocuta | reverse complement strand
CACACTCTGCCTGGGAGACAAGGCAGTTTGAGAGGGACCCACTTCAGAACATCTTCCCACCCGCCTGTCTTCAAGTCCAAGTTCTCTAGGCTAGACTCTTCTAGGTAAAGCATTAAACACCTGCCTGGGTTAACAGATTGACTTAGCAGTGGGCATTACCACCTAAGTCAAATAAATATATCTGAAGCGCTGGGGACGGGACATACAACTTCTAAGCTTTGATGGTGTCTCTAAGCGGTGGCACATCTGGTGTCTCTGGCAGGCAGTGGGACTGCCTGGTCCCAGATCGGAAGGTGGCACTGGGGGGAAGAAGAGAGTGGGTGGGAAGAGGCAGGGTGTCGCCATTGTCTTCAGACTGTCTCCAGGCAGAGCAGTGAGGACCTGAGAAGCGGTAACCCTGCTCCCCCATCCCCCCTGCCTGGGGAGCTAAGCTGTGAGTACGTTCATCCTCTCCCTACAGCAAAGGAAATTTGCTATGAACAAATTGGGTGCTTCTCCGACTTGGAACCCTGGGCCGGGACTGCAGCCAGGCCCCTGAAAGTTCTCCCCTGGAGCCCAGAGAAGATCGGAACCCGCTTCCTGCTCTACACCAATGAGAACCCAAACAACTTTCAAGTGAGATCTTTTGTCGTTTTAACATTGCTGTGACTGCGAGAGGGGTTGTGCCCACCCCACAGACTAGAAGGTTGTCTCTATACCCTCCTCCTCCACCATGTTCTGTCCCACTTTATCCCTCCAGCCGCCCCCACCCTCAAGGCCTAGCCAGACCCAGACAGAGTAGGTTTTCTGGAAAGTGTTGCCTCAAATGAATGAATGGTTCACATTTGCCAGAACCTCTGACTGGTTATATGATTCTGGTCTGGGGTAGAGCTTGCCATCTACCAAGAGCCCTGTGGAAGGTAAGACTGTGAGCTACAATTCAGCCCCAGTGGAGGCAAAATTCCTGACTGGCTGGGGTTGGGATGGTCAGTGCAGACAGGAAAATGAGAGTCAGGGCAGGCTTCCTGGAAGAGGTGGCTTTTGTGCTAAGGTTTGAAAGATTAAGGCATCAGGACAAGCAGAGATGAGGAAGGAGAGGCAGGCCTGAGTGTCCAGGCTACAAAAACATGCAACGCTTTTCTGCTTTTGTCACAGACTCTCCTTCCCTCTGATCCATCAACAATTGAAGCATCAAATTTTCAAACAAACAGGAAGACCCGGTTCATCATCCATGGCTTCATCGACAAGGGAGAAGAGAACTGGCTTATGGAAATGTGCAAGGTAGGGCCGGCTCCCAGCCCCATGGTCTGCCCTGCCCCCCGGCTAGTGCCTCCACCGCCTTCCAGCAAGGACAGCAGATAACTCTGGGGACAGGAAATCCCTACCTATGTGAGGTACTCTTTATGAAAATAAGACTTCACTTCCACGTTTCTGGACTACATCTGTAGCCTGCAGCGGGTGGCATTGACTCTGTGGGCAAACACCTCCACCAGCTTCTTTCTGGCTAAATCAAGGCCAAAGGTCTGCTTCCATTTTCAGTGAGAGCACTTCATTTTCCTGCACATGAAGGATTATGTTCTTTTTGTTCAAGTTTCTCCCACGTCCCTGAGATGATGGGTTGCTACAACTATTTATTTGAGAAACGGAGAATTAAGGTGGACCTGGAGACTGAATGGCAGAATAGAAAGTGTCAAAGCCATATGGAACATAGCATCTTTTGGTTAGAAGGACAGACAACAGAAGAACACACACGCGTGCACACACATGTGCGCACACACATGCACAGGCACACACGCACACAAATATGTAATATACCGTCACCCTTTCTTTTTACACATACACTGATTCCATCCATCCTTCTGACTACCCTAGGAGCCCGTTCTCCACGCACATTAAAATTCCAACCTACCATGTCAACAGAAGTTACAAATCTAGAAAATTAAAGTCATTCTGCATTTGGCCTTGATTTACCAGGCATTTAACTCTTCTGTCCCATCATGAATAACTACCTATATTGGATAAATTGTAAGATAGAGTTTATATTCCAAATTCCTCAGGATTGTAAGAGATTCCTCAGGGTTGATTAAAAATAAAAGTCCTGAGAGACAACCCTTGGTACCTCTGTGTGTGTGATCACACATATAAGTATCATAGATGTGAAAAATTCAAAGCAGATTTTAAATTTATTACCATTTTCGACTCAAGCAGGCCTATGTACTACCTGGCAGAATGTCTAAGGATATACCAGTTTCTTCAACATCCTAGATATTTTCTGTTCAGAATTCTTCAATGTCTTTTTAAGTCTGTTGCAGTTTCATTTTTTCAAATATCTGGGGTGGGTGTTTCCTCCATGAAATACTGTGCTATCCTGACTGTAGAAACTTAGTAAATGCCCGGCAGACAGGGGTGAAGGCAAGCCGAGTTATTGGCGGTGAGGTCAGGACGCCAAGAGGAAGGGTGGAGGTGAAATCCACAAGGTCATTTAGACATTGGCCACCAGAGATGGCACTTGAGACCTTTTCTCTTCAAGATGTTCCCCACACACCTAATCAATTTTACTGAATTTGCTCAAAGAAAACCAGACTGGCCAGCTTTTAATGAACCTGCAAGCTAGAGAGGGAATAAGTTTGCCCTTCGCGTAGCCTTCACCCTGAGGGATAACTCCTAACTGACAACAAGCCCAGATGGTCTGAGTGCCCCAGCGAGGAGAAGACAGAATGACCATAGTCACCATCTTGGAGCCCTGGTTAGGTATGGTTTCACGTGCCCCTGTGATAACATCCTGGCACCTCTCCAACCCCAGAACATGTTCGCGGTGGAGGAGGTGAACTGCATCTGTGTGGACTGGAAGAAAGGTGCCCAAACCACGTACACACAGGCCGCCAACAACGTGCGGGTGGTGGGCGCCCAGGTGGCCCAGATGCTCAGCATGCTCTCGGTGAGTCTGTCGGCCGGGTGGCTGGGGAGGCAGGCAGCACCCACGGGTCTCTGTCAGCTAACAAGGCAGCTGAGAGTTATGGATTTTAGAAAGAAACAGAAAGACTTGGTATTTGTCTCAGAATCTTACTTCTAAAATTCTGAAATCTGCCTGAATAAGGACACAGCCGTGGAAGAAAAATCAGTAACAGCTAACACTTAGGAGGCAGGGGCTTTTATTATCATCTTCCATTGACCGATGTGAAAACTAAGGCCCAGAAAGGTCAAAGAGTTTGCCCCCCAAAATCAGAGCACAGGTGAATACAAGAGTTGTCTAGCGCCAGGGGCCCCCACTACACTGGGTGGTCTATGTGTGGGGCAAACACAGCATTGGCAGAGAGAGAGCACCAAATGGAACCAGGGGACAGCACGTGCACCTGGCACGTACCAACTCCATGGCCCTGTTGATGTCAGGGAATTCTGTTGGCCACCATCAACTCAGCTGTTTCTTCCCACCCTGGTCTTTCATTCTGGCTAATTCTTTGGGTCTTGAATTCTTTCGGTGAAGTCACTAACTCTCCATGATTCTATTCTATCCCAGATAAAGGCCCGAGCTCTTTCTGTCTTACAGTGAAAGGGGCTACAAAAGAACTGATTGGTTCTAACTCCTTCTGCACCCCTACAGAAATTAAAACCTGTGGTGTTTGTTCTAGAGGTACTGAAGACCAGTAAATGAGTACAGATGGGTGAATGTCTCTGAGACCAACGGGTGCAAACACTCAGAGCTGTACATCATTTGTTTGTTCATCCAATATTTGGGGGGCACAGAGTCAGGAGCTCTGCTAAGAGATCAAGTGCATGGTGAGGTCCCAGGCCCTGGAGGAACTCGAGGTGAAGGCTTGCAATGACAGTAGAGTATGGTCAGGGTTCTAATGGGGGAACTATAGGGCTTAATGGGAGCTCATGGGGGGGACAGTTTAATCCAGGCTGGGGGGCTGGGGGAGTACTAAGGATGTCTCCCAGGGAGAGACATCTAAGTTGAGCATGGATGGCTAGGTTGTGTCATGTGAGCTGGACAAGCGGTTGGGAGTGAACAGCAACAGGGAGAAGACTCCCCACCAAGCCCACAGATGAGAGAATATGATGTATCCGAGGGACTGAAAATCCTACGTAGGGTTTGGCTAGCGAGGAATCTAGAAAAATGGGTGTTGAGTCAAGAAAGTTCTGAAGCCCTGGTAATGAATTTGGCCTTGATCCAGAGAGCAGTGGGAGCCATAGAAGGTTTTCGGCAGAGGGGTAACAATATTAGGTTTACATGTTACAAAAACCACACATGTGAAAAATCAAAATACCACAGTACAAAAATGTTCTGAAAATGTAATCTGCCCTCTGCAGACAAACTACAACTACTCTTCTTCCCAAGTCCACCTCATTGGCCACAGCCTGGGAGCCCACGCAGCGGGAGAGGCTGGGAGCAGAATTCAAGGGCTGGGCAGAATTACAGGTGAGGCCCAAGGTGCAGCGCCCCAGATTTTGTCCCCAGGAACCCCAGAACGTGGTGCAAGCCTGCAGACCAGCTAGAAGGTGGCCCAAAGTGGTCTGTCCCTCAGCTGTGGCAGAGCCAGTGAGAGTCTGCGGGGAACATTTTAGGAAGCCCCCAGGAAGCCCATCTTTTTGGAAGAGGAGATAATGCTTTTGTTCACCTCCCTTTGCATTCCCTTGCTTCTTCTGTGTCTGTCTCCAACCCTCTTCCTTAGACACATGTTTCCTGGCAGTGAGGGTCATTCGGCAGGACTGGGCAACCAAGAAAATGGAGAAGAAGGCTAGCATGAGCGTGTGCAAACGTAATTAAGAGTGCACGCTGCAATTCCTTTCCCTCTTCTCTTTGAAATCAAGGGCAGAGTGGAGCACACTAATCACAGTTCCGGAGCCTCTCTTGGTAGGAGAAACCCAGGCACCAGTGGCACAGATCACTCTTTTAAGCCAAGCAAAGCCTTCAATTTGTAGCAAAAACAACAACATATGCTGTATAACATAATCATAATCATGTAATGCTATTATTATTATCAGAGTAAGCATAGATGAAGTGTCTCCTTAGCCCAAATTCTATGCAAAGTGCCTTACATTTCTCACTGAATCCCCAGAACTGAAGAAACAGACGCAGGAAACCGGATAACTTGCCCTCAATCTTGGAAGAGCCAAGATTCTAACTCAGTTGTACTGCCACGTGGCTCCAGCAAGCCTCTGGTGTATAAGAGCTCTCTCCCTTTCATTTTCAGCAGACAACTATGCCTATGCCCTTTCTGGCCAGGTGCTCTGGACAAACCTTCAAAGACTATTGACAAATTCAGAAGTCCTGCCAAGAAGGAATTATAGTCAGGAGGAAATAATAATAATATTTTACAGATACACTCATGATGGTATGCCAGTCAGTGTGCTAAAAGCTATATATACTATATCATTTAATCTTATTATAACCACATCATTACCTGGATTTTATAAATGGGGGAGCTGAGGCACAAAAATAGGTTGGGCGACTCGCCCAAGGTCATGCAACTTGCCCGAGAAATAGCTGAGTAGGGATTTAGAGTCAAGCTGCCTAGTTCCAGAATCTGTGTTCATAAATATGATATCATATTATTTTATCCCTTCTTTTATGCAAACTTGAGAAGAGGAAAAAGAGTGTTAAAGAAGAATCTGCCAAGTAAACAGGAGAAAATAATGTGGGAAAAAATCCTTGGTCAGACAAATTTAAATCTCTTAGCTCATTGACCCTTCTTTATCCATGCCACTGGAGCCCTTCTCTAATGAGCAACATTGAAGCTTTGTGTCCCCATATTCAATACGCAGGGCCATAGCACTGTGTGACTTCGGAGTATGGCATCCCTTGAGTTGAGCAATGCACAGCCTGAGCAACTGTACACTGCACAGTCTGAGCAACTGTACACTTTGGTCCTGCTGGCACCTACAGCCAGGCCTACTATTCTGCAGCACTGATCATCTCTTTTAGGGTTGGATCCTGTAGAAGCAAGCTTCCAGGGTACTCCTGAAGAGGTTCGACTCGATCCCTCCGATGCTGACTTTGTTGATGTGATTCACACAGATGCAGCACCCCTGATCCCATTCCTGGGTAAGCCCAATGATGCTTTAGCTGCAAGCATGTGCCATTGTGTTTTAACCAAGAGAGCCCCGCATTATGAAAAGCTCATTGCTATTCCAAACATTTCAGGCTTTGGAACAAAACAATTGATGGGTCACCTTGACTTCTTCCCCAACGGAGGAGAGGAAATGCCAGGATGCAAGAAGAATGCTTTGTCACAGATCGTGGACCTCGATGGCATTTGGGAAGGTAAAGTTAGAGTGGAGTGAGGCATCACTTCACTGGGGTGAGCAGTACCTTCCCCAGAGCAAATCTCAAAAGTGAAAACACCACTGTTCTTTAAAACAATTCCCTCTCCTAGACCTTATTTCTGAAAAAATGTGGCTACATATTATTTGTCATATCTCTGCTCTACTGGTTTTGTACCTCCTTAAAACACTGTTGGGGGTATCCTGAACTGTGCAAGCTACAAAGAATGAAAAATCACTCAAAGCCATAACTCCAGCAATCAATTGGTAGCTACCTAGCAGAGATAAGAAATACCATGAAGGTAAACATCCTGGCTCTAAGAGAATTTTTCTGCCAATCCCTCCTTGGAAGTCAGTGATACGGTTCAAGTTCTTGTTCAGTATTGCTCAATACTGTAGACAAAATGACAATGCTCCCCAATCATTTCCACGGCAGTGCCAATGAAAGTCATCACCCTGTATTTTGGGTCAGGCTGAGAAACAATCATTGGTAGGAAAGGCTAAGCAGAGAGTGTGCTATTTGAGGTTATTCTTCACCATTGGTGAAGCATACCGGGGTTAAAGGTCATCTGTTAGATACAGATTTTGGATCTAATGAGGTCAAAAGGACAATGTAGTGAAGAAGTGAAGTTTTCAGCCCAGCTCATCACTTGGCACCACACGGGTTTAAACCTTTAGTGGTCTTACCAAATATAATGAGTAAAGATTCCTTTTTGTAAAACATTTTTTAAACGTTTATTCATTTTTTGAGAGAGAGAGAGAGAGAGACAGACAGAGTACAATATCAGGGAAGGAGCAGAGAGAGAGGGAGACATAGAATCCAAAGCAGGCTCCAGGCTCTGAGCTGTCAGTACAAAGCCTGGCACAGGGCTTGAACCCATGAACTGTGAGATCATGACCTGAGCCAAAGTCAGATGCTTAACCAACTGAGCCACCCAGGTGCCCCTAATGAGTAAAGATTCTTATTGAATTTGATCAAAATGGCAAGTATGGATGCCACTGAGGCAAATATTAAGAATGCAGATGTATGGGGGTGCCTGGCTGGCTCAGTCAGTTAAGTGTCTGACTTTGGCTCAGGTCATGATTTCACCGTTTGTTTGTTCGAGCCCCGCGTTGGGCTGTGCTGGCGTCTAGCTCAGAGCCTGGAGCCTGCTTCGGATTCTGTGTCTCCCCTCTCTCTCTGACCTTCCCCTACTCACACTCTCTCTCTCAGAAATAAATAAAACATTAAAAAAATTAATAAGAAAAAGAATGCAGATATGTGTGTTTGTCTCTTTTGAGAGTTTACACAGATAGGGTTACCTAAACTCCCTCTCAATAATGCTCAAACGAGTTTGGGTCATGTCTAGAAAGTACACTGTGACTTCTGTCACCTGGCAGGAGCTGTGGGGGCCAAGGAAGGTTATCAAGAAAGAGAAATAAGAGCCAACTCAAGCTACTTGACCCTCCTTTTTATTCGCCTAAACACAACGTGAAAATGTCCCTGCTCTGGTTTCATCATGTCTAAGAGGTCACCTCGCATCTGGCCGTGTCTTCAAGGACCTCCAGCCTAGTGCCTGGGACACAGGAAGGCACAATGGTTAGCAGCACAGGCTCAAGCACTAGACGGGCTTGGGTTGAATTTCCAGTTCTGCCACTTAACTGGCTGTAATCCGTACATCTGAGGCTGTAGTCTGTATATCATTCTGTACTTAGGAATGGCCTAGTACCTCCGCCTAGAAAGGCATTATTCATAGGAACAATGCATGTAAAGTTCTGAGAACACTGCCTCACTCACAGAAAGCAGCCTCTCTGTGTTCACTGTCATTTATTTTGGACTTACCTCAAATTGACCTGACCTTACATTTCTAAAAATATGGCCCCACTTTGGAACCTCTCCACTTAGAGAGAGAGAAGCTGTCGACTCCCCAGGCCACCTGTGCAGACTTCCTTCGTTTGTTTCCCTAGGGACTCGGGATTTTGTGGCTTGCAATCACCTGAGAAGTTACAAGTATTACTCGGAGAGCATCCTCAACCCTGATGGGTTCGCTTCCTACCCCTGCGCTTCCTACAGGGAGTTTGAGTCTGTAAGCTATTATCCCTTGAGTCCTTCTGTAGGATAGTAGTCCATTAGGTTTGGGATTTGCAACACCTTTTAATCGGTTTCTGACTATCCCTTACTTGTTTTGCATGGGCCCTCAGAGTTTATGATCTTGTGAAGCAGAGGGGAAAAAATTAGGCAGGAGGTGACTAAAATTCTAGATGAGTCATGTGGACGAGGAAGACACTGCAAGATCAGAAGAACAGTCCTTTCAATGATCTGGAAAACCTTTCCGCAGAAGGTGTTGTTTGAATCTGGCTTGGACATGCATAGCATTTAGGAGGAAGAACAAGACAGAGCAGGGGCAGAAGGACGAAGAAGAGAAGAATTCACGTGCCAGAGAGAAGAAAAGGCAGATGCTCGAGTTCTAGATGCCATGCTGGGGGGTTGGGTCTCTGAAATTGACCACAGACAGAGCATTTATACCACAGATAGTGGCAAGTGCTACAGCCAGGGCCTTTTGTCCCAGAGTTTGGCTGTTAACCATGTACCAGCACATCACGTGATGGAAGGGGTAATTGACCTCACCTGGGGCCCAGGCATCAGTATTTTCTATCTTGATGAGCGTGAGTCCTAGACTCAATGAGGGAAATTTGGAATCATCTACCCCAGTGTTTTTCCTGCTACAAGTGAAGAAACTCAGACTGTAGGAGAATTGCCCCTCTAGATGTGTGGGTCATAAAAAGGCAAATCCAGACCTGACAACTTGATCTCTCTCTTATCCTTAGAACAAGTGCTTCCCCTGCCCGGCTGAAGGCTGCCCACAGATGGGCCACTATGCTGATAAATTCGCTGGCAGGATAAGCAGTGAGCCACAGAAATTCTTCCTGAACACAGGAGACGCCAGCAGTTTTGCTCGTAAGTTGTAATTTGGCCCTTCTCACCCTTGTCAAGAAAGTTTAGGTTCCATTATACAAGAAGGACTTATCTCTCACCTGGAATATTTGTGAGCACACCCTCTAAGACCAACTTAGTGGAGGGACACATCTGCCCAAACTATCCCATTTAAGACTCAGCTGAGGATTTACAAACAGTCTGCATTTCTTCCATTCGGTGCCTATGCCATGAAATGAGTGGGACCATAACTAATGAGAAATAGTGACTTGCACATCTCTATGGCAATTCTTACCACTCCACAGTTCATTGCTCTTTTCTTTTTTAAGACTGTGTCATGCACACCCGTTCTTCTATTCATTTATCAAACATTTATTTGGTACCAGCTCTTTGCTGGGCTGGACCCCTTAAGAAGTCCAGTTCCTATCTCCCCACTTCTTCTCTGTCCCTGTGTCCCTGATACCCCATGCTGGGGTCCCTCTCTAGTGGACAGTGGGTAGGAATTAGGAAGGGGTAATTTCTCTCAAAAATCTGCTGACTCATCTAGGACATAGGGTAGAGATAGGGCATATTTGGGTCACTTTGTGCCAACCTTCCCCGTGATTATTCCCTAAGAAGTTGCACTGTAAAAAGGACACTGTGTTTATATAAAGGCATAAATACAATATATGTCTTATCTAGTTTTATAAGTCAGGTTTATTGAGGTACAATTTATATATAGCAAAATCCACCATTTGTAGTGTATAGTTCTGAGTTTTGATAGATGAATAGTCGTGAAACCATCTCCACAATCAAGATATAGAACACTTTCATCACTATATGCATTTATTTTTTTATTATTAAAAACTGTTTTAATGTTTATTTTTGAGAGAGAAACAGAGCATGAGTGGGGGAGGAGCAGAGAGAGAGGGAGACACAGAATCCGAAGCAGCTCCAGGCTCTGAGCTGTCAGCACAGACCCCAACGCAGGGTTCGAACCTGCGAGCCCTGAGAACATGACCTGAGCTGTAGTTAAACGCTAGACTGACTGAGCCAGCCAGGCACCCTTATAATATATTTTTTAAATAAGACAACGGTTAATCAATCTTTCCACTGTTGGGATGCGTGACGTGCTGGCCCATATTTTAAAACAACAAATTAAACATTCTAAAGTCACACATTCATTCCTCAACCAACACTTATTTATGAACCACAGACGGTGCTAGAGGCTAGGGATGCAGGGATGAGTAAAACACTCTACGCGTGAAATGTATAACCCTGTAGGAAACCGAGCATGCAGCTCCAGTGTGCTGGGCGTGGGGGGCTGCCGCAGTGGTAGCATGGGACAGAGGCCTGGCCTTGCCCAGAGGAAGGGAGGGACAGTGTCTCTGAGGCTGTGAGGGACAAGTGGGAGCTAGGCGAATGATGTGTGTGTGTCAGTACATGCATGTGTACATGTGTGTGCATGCGGATATAGATATGGATATGTACGTGTGTGTGTGTGTTCATGTACATGTGTGAGTGTGTGGTTATAGGTGTGCAGGTTGTCCTCATGGGCACTGAGACAGCACTGCAGGAGTAGGTCTGGGTAACAACTGAGCCCCCCTCTGTGACAGACACTGCCTGGGGTGCTGGGGACGCACAGATAACGGCACAGACCCTACTCTTGAGGTTCTAGCAGGACTACATTCTTGAGCTACTTTTCCTACCATGGGAACAAGCCTTTGTCTCTTCTCTTTTCACCTTATCTCATGATATGGTGCCTCTAAAGCAGAGTTATATACAACACAACTTTCTGCAATGATGGAAATGCTCTCTGTTGTCCAATATGGTAGCCAGTAGCCACATGTGTCAATTTAGCCCTTGAAATGTAGCTAGTAAGACTGAGGAATTCGTTTTTGATCTTCTTTAGTGTGGATTTGACTTTAAGCAGCCACCTATGGGTAATGGCCCCTTCACTGGGCAGTGTAGATCTGGACAGGATACTGCAAGGTACGCACCTCTCCTGATAGCCTGATTTGAGTTGTAGATTTTTAGGATTTCTTTTTNACAGAGCCCGACGTGGGACTCGAACCCACGAACCGCGAGATCATGACCTAAGCGAAAGTCGGACGCTTAACCGACTAAGCCACCCAGGTGCCCCTACTAGGATTTCTTATACTTTGATGCCTCGGTGTAATGGATGACAGGATTCTGAAATTTGAGTCAACTATTTTGTGCATGAATAAATTGAATTCTTTGTTATCCCCTGTACAGGCTGGAGATATGGAGTTTCTATAACACTGTCTGGAAAAATGGCCACTGGTCAGATCAAAGTTGCTTTGTTTGGAAATAAGGGAAACACTCATCAATTCGATATCTTCAGGTAAATTTCCTTTTTTTAGCACCACATCTCACTTGATGATATACACAGCCTTCAAATCTGCACACTGAAATGCTTATCCTCTCTTTATCAATTAATTTTAAATTATTTGCTGTATGTATTAAAGTCACTTTGAGACTTCTGCTGATAATTTTCAGCAGGCATTAGTTTTTTTCTCTTTCAATAGATCTGTTTCTAAAAATAGATTTAAAAACTATATATCTAATATTACCCCCAAATGTAATGTCTCCTGATTAGGATAGTAACACATGCATGCTGTGTTAAACTAAGTGAATAACTTATTACTGTACAAATAATTCTTCCAGAAAAAAATATGAAGGAACTATATAGTTTTTTATAAGAACGTTCTGATTAGAAATTAACTTGAGTTTGAGAAAACAATATTCAAGCATTAGTGTGAGGCTGCTGACTTCTCCATCCTTTATTTGAGAATTAATTTAGAAAAAAATAACTTCCTTAATCTCAAGTAGAAAAGCATGGCGTAGCCTTATCTGGTCATTAGAACTTGTTTCTGTGCCTGGAACGCTTCTATTTCTTTATTTCAAGGGGGATTCTCAGACCAGGCTCTACCCATTCCAATGAGTTTGATGCAGAGCTTGATGTTGGAACAATTGAGAAAGTCAAGTTTCTTTGGAACAACAATGTGGTAAACCCAACCTTCCCCAAAGTGGGTGCAGCCAAGATCACCATCCAAAAGGGAGAGGAGAACACAGTGTATGTATATCTTTGCGGGATTGTGCTTCAGGATGTTATAATGGAAACTCACCCCAGAAAGTCAGTCATGGTTCAGCCAGAAAAGCCAGGACAATCGACCCACCTGGGGCGCTTTCTTTGTAGGCAAACAAATAATTGACAGACAAGGCAAAGCATTCTGTTGGGCGTTCTCAGCCCTATCTGAGAAGGACACAGATGTATGACACTGCCTTCAAGAAAAACTAAGTAGGAAAAATGAGAAAGAGAAGAAAGAAGTAACTTCTGAGGTATAGGTATGGGCTAGAACGCAGCTACATTATAAAGAGGGGGAGATCATTGACATTTTCAGGATAATAATAATAAAAAAAAGTAGTTTTAGCAAAAGATATAAAAGCTGACATAGGACAAGAGAGAGCTGGGCTAACAATACTTGCAGGATCTTTATCCTGACTTTCAATGTCACTTGCTGCAGGCGGCCGGAGGGATGTGGGGTTAGTGACCTGAGTGGGGCAGAGCCAAGGCTGGGACCCTAATTCTGGTCAGCAGAACCCTCCGAGGGTGGCTTTGTGGAAAGGGATCCTGGAATCTTGGTCACTGATGGACTCGAGGCTTGGGAGGTTAAGTGAGGTTGCTAAACTCGGGCCTCAGGGAATATGGCTCCTCCAGGTGGGGAGGGCGGGCTGGCAGAATTCACAGCTGTATCTCAGGTTGGATGACCCCTCTGAGGCCCTCCATATCCCTGTGAGGGGCTGGCCCAGCCAGGTGGTCAACATAATAAGACAGATCTGCCACTGAGGGCACAGCACTGAGGAAGCCAGTGGAGAGAGCCTTCCGCAGCCTACAGCTGCAGCCAGCACTTACCTGCCCACCTCCATTGAAGGACAGTGAGCCTCTAAAGCCAGTTCCCAGGGCCCCATCAGGAAATGGACCTGTGGCCTGAATCCTAGGACTGTGCGGTTAAAAAGGAGTCAGAAGAAGATAGTATTGCTGGAGCCTTAAAAACACGAAGTGTTCCCAGGAGATGGCTCGGTCATAGGTAGAGTTGAAGAAGGAAAGCAAACACAAGACCAAACCAGCCAGGACATTGTGCCTTCCAGGTTTCCTGAGGAAAGGCTGTGACTTTCTGTACTTTCTAGAAATGGAACAGATTGTCTTCAAGGCCACCCTTGAGACCCTGAGCCCAATAGCTGCCATTTGAAGTGTCAAATGGTGGCCTGAGTGTCCCTTCTTCCCCTGGCTGACGACTCCAGAAGAAATCTATCTTAAGAGAAGCTAGATGTTGGACATCAGCTTTTTAAAAAGTTAGGAAGATCAAAACCAGCATGGGTGATGGGCTTGAATGAGAGGCAGGGGGATCCCAGACCACAGATGGCAGGGTTCAAGGTGCAGAGAACTGGTAATATGATTGCAGGTAGAGCGAGGGCAGCAAGACAAGTGAAACACAAAAGAGACCATAGTGAAGATGACAGATAAAACCAGGCAAAGTCTCAGAGCTCAAAAGTAGTGAGGTCCAGGAAGCTCTTTGTCCTTAGAGTAACAATAATGATAGCCACTTAGATCTACATTGGCTTTTTATCAATTATAAAGCTTTTTCACATTTATTGTCATCAGATGTTGCATTATTAACATGGGATCCTCAGCAATCATGGGGGAGAACTGTGCCCTCTTCTATAAATGAAGATCCTAATGCTCAGAGACTCAAGTAACCAGCCCATGTCACCCCTGGAATTGAGGGAGTGGGGAGCCCAAGGGGAAAAATCCCCTGACTGACTTCAGGTGCAGAAGGCAAGGTCAAGGGAGGTTTGAGGTGTGACTCTGCCATGGACAATGTGGACTGTGGCATCAGACAGACCTGTATTTGCATCTTGGTTCTTTCACTTACTGAGAGCTCTCTGTGCCTCAGTTTCCTCTCCCATAACACGGGACTCATAGTAATACCTCCTCACACATGTGTTGTGAAGATGAGGTCTGCACAAGTGAATCAGTTAGTGTCATTGCCTGTAGTAAAAGCTCAATTTACTATAGCTATTAGAAGATTGAATCCAGTCTCCAGAGTGGCTCAGTCAAGAGTGAGTCCATCTGGAAACCAACCTGCTATGTGCAAGGAGGTCCCATGCTTACTTGTGGAAAAAGAGGCCAGTGAGAGGTCCAGCTGCTGCGTCAATGCCCCACAGTCCTGTCGGACTGAGGACTCAGAGACCAGGGCCACTCTGAGCAGCCAGCTGACAGGGGACCTTGTCCCAGACAGCAGACACCTGTCTCACTGGAAACCCAAGTTCTCCAGTAACCGGTTGAAGCTACAACCCAAGTGTTTCCCTCATTCCCTGTGAGTCGTAAATCAGCTCCTATCATTTCCTAACAACTCAGAACTCCATGTAAAGCTGCCCGACGCTTACAAAGCTTTCATTTCTGTCGGCAGGCACAACTTCTGCAGCGAAAGCACTGTGAGAGAAGACGTTCTCCTCACCCTCACGCCCTGTTAAAGTCCAGGCACAATCCAGCTACTGCGTTAACACCAATAAAAACCACTGATGCATTTACCTGCTCACAACGTCTGTCACTGCTGTCAGCTGGCCCCAGTGGGGACACTAAGGAATAGATCATTTAAAGAAGTCCTGAGAATTTCCATACATTTGGGTTTCTTGCCATTGACTTCTGACCACACACCCCCTGTTTCCCAACCTCCTCGGTCCTCACATTCACTCTCTTCTCTTCACCTAAGGGGATGGCATAAAATGACTGGAGCATGAGTGTACAGGGGTCTTAGCCGAGCCGTTAGCCCTGCGCTTCATCTTCCAGGCAAGGACGCTGAGGCCTAGAGAGGGGAGGTGGCTGTTCAAGCAAGGAGTGAATGCGGGTCCTTTGGAGACTGAGAGCCCATTCCCCTGACTCTGGTTCCAGAGCTCATCCCTGACTCTGCCATCACCTTGAGGGACCGTGGAAAGGCCATGCTATGATGTGGCCTCTTTGCGGTAATAGGTTTTGTGGTGATGGAACTGCTCGGCAGCCCTGCCTCCTGGTGAGGTACAAGGGCCCCCATCAGCTAGAGACGCTGGTGGCATATTTCCTGAGCACTGACAGGCTTCCAGCCCCCACTCCTCCTGGGCCCCAGGAAGGGTCATCTCAGGGATGGCTTCTGGGAGGAGTGCCTGACACAGGCCCCTGCAGAGGAGGGACTTTTCAGTCATCCAATCAATTAACGCCACCACGGAGCCCTTAGCCAATCAGGCCTTGCCTTGAATCCCACCCACACAGGTGTTCTTCACCTGGAAAGACAGGGTGTCCCATTCCCTGAGGACTTTGCAGGACCAGGAAGGCCACCGCCTCCCCTGAGTGACTCCTCCTTGGTCCCCAGGCCTCACATTCCACCAGGACAATTTCTGTGCCTTGGCCTCTGCTCCTAACCATTGGTGGTGGCACATCAAGCTGTCACTGAGCTTCAAACTTGAATATGACTGGACTCCGGATTGTTCCTTGAGAGTAGATGTTGGGGTGACAGCAGTCAGGGTCTCACAGTGAAGGGCACGAGGTGCACGGTCAATCCACAGTAGTAATGAGGCGAGTGTTAAAGACGACTGCACGGCAGGAGGACCCCCAGGACCTTGGGTTGGGGCACCGAGCAGGAGACAACGAAGCCTGGGGCTGAGGTCCCTTCCTCACAGTTCTGCCCAGCACTGGTCATGAACCCACACCCTAAGCAAGGCAGCAGCATGTTGGCAGAAGAGCTCGATCCGCGGGAGGTAGACTCTACAACCATTCCCAAACGCCAGCTCTGCACCGGGTTCTAGAGCCACAGGAAGCAGAAGACTTCGACTCAGCCTTGGAGGGGTGCACAATAGCAAGGCACCCGACACCTAACTAAGCACCACCATGCCGCCTGGTAGTGCGAAAAGCCAGCAAGTCCCAGGACAGGGTGGTCTAGGAGACGGAGGCCCAAGATGGGGAGGGCGCCAGAGGGCTCATGGTTCTAGGCCCAGGCTTGCAGGAAGATGACCCACTGAGACTGCAGGCCGGGAAGCCAACTAGGAGGAGGCAGCCCTGCAGCCACGCAACAGGAGGTGATGAGGACTTCAGGAGCGTGGCGAGTGGAACTGAGGCATAACGGAGTGGGTGGGCCTTGTGGTTGGCCACGAAAGCCCTGCTGTCTGGTCAAGGGCGGCCTGCTTCACCTGCTCCCCAGACGGACAGAAATGACCAGAGACTTGGGGGAAATAATTTTAAGCCAAAGAGGAAACAGAAGAGTTTGCAGTACAGAGGGAAGAAGCCAGCTGGGGAGAGTCTCCGAGGCTGTGGGCCACATCGCGAGCTCTCAGCCCAGGCACTGCCCTGAGGCACAGGTGACCTGGGGTGACCTCGGGTAACCTGGGTCCCAACTGCAGGTACGGTGGTGGCCACGTGCTCCAGGGGCCGGGGAGCTGCTGATGGAGACCTGAGCTGGCATGGGGCTAGACCCCTGCTCTCTCGTCCGCATCCCTTTCATTGTCAGATACCCGGCTGGAGAAAACTCCCAGGAAGGCAGAGAACACCAGGCGACCAGGTCACTGCTGGCTTTTTTGGCTACTTTTCAGTCTGGTTATAGAACATCCACCCCTGACACCATGGGGGAGACCCAGTTCACATAGATCCACGGCCCAAACATGCCTTCCTGGGAAGATGTGGAGTCGGGGGCTCTCTAGTTCCCCGGGGGGGTACGCCTGCAGTGTCCGTGTGGCCATGACCACGTCTCGTCCACTCTCCAGACTTCAGGAACTAGGGACTAGTTTGATTGGGCTTTCTTTTGGTTTTATTTTTTAAATAACAAAGGTGGTGCACTGGGGCAATGAAAATATGCCATATTCACAGTCAGCGTATTCGCGTAAAGCTCAGAGGGACATGCAGTCTGGTGGGAAGCAAGGGAAAAGGCAGCCAGCACACTCAGGATTCCAGTCAGGTCAGGTGGCCTTGTACAAGGAGTGACTGTAGAGGCCCCTTTGAGGCTTGGACAGTGGAAACTGGATCAAGGCAGAAGGGCCCACAGTGACCCTCCACGCTGAATGCAAACAGGCCCATTAAGTGAGCCACCTCGAAGCAGCCTCAGACCCTCACAGACCAGTTACAACCAGACATAGCTCCTAAGATTACCCAAAAAGGGAAGATTCCATGTGTCCCCGTGTCCCCATATTCCCTCACTCTGCCCTGTAACCGTGGCCCCTCACCACCACCTCCTGGCACACAGTCTCTCCCCTGCAATGTATTCAATAAACTCTTTGGTTCCACCTTGGGTGAATTCTTTCACTGCCTGAGCCGCCGGCCCCCACCCAACTGAGACACCCCATATTTGGTGCCTCTCCCCCACAAATGATCAGAGCACTCCACAGTTTCTACCTCTCTGGGCCTCAGCTTCCTCATCTGTAAAATGGAGGTCACAGCCAGCCCTGCCTTCCTCGTATTGTGGTCTTAGGGATCTAAGAAGAGAACCCACAGCATCGCAGAAATGAAGGCTCCGACCCCACATCACTGTGCTGCGAAGTGAGCCGGGCCAGCTGTGGAACGTGGCCACAGTCTGGCCCAGGACTCAGAGCTCCCAGAAGGCTGGCCCTGCACCCACATGTCCCCAGCCCTGCATGCGCATGCCAAGGCGGGGAGGCTGGCTCTGTCCCCTGGGGCCTCTGACGACTCAAGGGGTGTGCAAATGCCCCCTCACATGCTTGCTTGGGAGTTTGAGAAAAGGGAGGGTGGCAATTCCAGGTGCCACCCTAACCGAGAATAATCTCAGGTACAGACATGTCTTTCAAGCCCAGGGGTGATTCCCCGGTGTAGGAGTTCCAGGGTGCACAGGAGTCTTAGTTCACTCCCAGGGCCCAGCCGTGCACTCTTCTCTGAGAATTTATTAGTTTTGTATTTCCAGTTCGATGATGGTCTAGTTTTTCAAGCAGTTACGGAATCAAAGTTGTCTCTTTGTTGTATTTTCTAACAAGACCTCGGTTTCCTGAGTTGACGTGCAATGAAAGGAGGTTAAGGGAATATTGCAGGGGCTGGGAGGATTTTTAGAGAGGATGGCATCCGTGGATTTATCTACTCCGGTCTGAGAACCCCTGCAGGGTAGTATGATTTGGGTCTGAAAATGTGGGAGAGCCGTCCAGAGTCCCAGGCTTTGAGGACAGAGTTTCTTCCGGGGCCTGAGGTGGAACAGCATCTGAGCCCTGAGAGGGGCAGGGAGGGGCGCGGAGGGTCTCTGGGAGCAGGGTGTGCAGAGCCGTCCCTGACCGGGGAACGGCAGGTGCAAAGCTCAGAAGAGGAAACAAGCAGGTCCGTTCCAGAACGGTTAGGTGGGAAGGCACCGGGGAGGGGCCGAGGCCAAGCTGCGCAGAGGCGCGTGGTGGCCATATTAGTCAGCTCAGGCTGCCCTCGCAGCGTGCCACAGACCGCATGGGTAAACGACAGAAACTTCCTCTCTCACAGTTCTGGAAGCTACGGGCCCAACCAAAGCGTTGCTGGGTTGGTTCCTGCCGAGGGCAGTGAGGGGAGACTCTCTCCTGTTGGGGGTTGCTGGCAGTCCTCGTGTTTCTTGGCTTGTGTGCAAAAGCTTCACCCCAAAGCCCCACCCCCACCTCTTCATGTCCACACAGTGTGCTTCTGGGTGTCTTTCTGTCCTAATCCCCCCCCCTTTTTTTTTATGAGGACAGTAGTCATATTGGATTACGACTCACCCTACTGACTTCATTGATCTCTATAAAGATTCTGTTTCCAAATAAGGTCCTATTCCAAGGTCCCGGGGGTTAGGACTCCAACATACCTTGTGGTGGGAGACACAGTTCAACCCGTAACAGTGGCCAACCTTGTATACGAGGCTTTGGAGTTTGGACTCTGCTAAATTCTGACCCCTGTGCACCAAATATCCTCAAGTTATTTTCTTTACGTGAAGTCCAAATTACACAACCCACATACAAGGCCTCCTCAATGTGCTTGTTCTTCTTGGAGTGCCTTTGGTCATTTGTAATTGTGCATTTATTTGTAGGTGATCAGTGCTCCACGGGCCGTCTGTCCCATGAGGGCAGGGAAGGAGCATGTTCTGTTCACCCTGTTGTACACTCAACGCTGTAAGAGCATCCAGCACGTTGCAGCCACATAAAAATGAGCATGAGTGAGAGCAAGAACACGTGAAACATGCATCTGAGGGCCACAAGGAGCCACCCACAGGATCAAAGCTCAGAGGAAGCTGGGGGAGGTGACCTGCAGTGGGAGAGGCAGTGGCCTAGAGAGAGGCAAGGCAGCAGGGGGGGGGGGAATGGAGGGCAGGGGCCAGATAAAAGGGGATGTCGAAGGAGAAGAAAAAACGAGTTTCAACAAACCTCAGGGTGTAGAAGGAGGACCCAAGCTGTCCCTTTCCCTGGGCAGCCGCTTTGCCAGTTGGAAGGCTCCCCCTGCCCTGACCCTGCTTCCCGCCAGCATGTGGCCAGTAAATGTCTTTTCCCACAGGTGCTGGCTTTCCCATCCTTCCCAGGAAGAGAGCTGGCAGAACTTCAGAGCCTCAGAACCTCAGGTCCCCCAGAGAGGAGAGGGGTGGCTGAGCTGGCCCTGTCATGTGCAGGCAACCGGGGGGCAGCTGGGGCTACACTGGCCTGCCTTGGCCACCCTCCCAAAGAGACCAATGAGGCTCTGGAATGCTCAGGAGCACCCACTAAGGTCTGCCCTCAGCCACTGGGGACTGTGGCAGGGCTGCCTAGCCCTCCTCGGGGGAGCAGGTTGGTGCAGGGACAATGTCCCTAAATTAAGAGGTAAGTGCAGATATTGCCCAACCACAGCACAGAAGGGAGGGAGGCTGGAAAGAAATACGCCAGCTCTCTCTCCCCTATCTTCTGATCTCCCAATGGTGCCTCCCATTGGCTTAACCCAACCAGGAGGTCAAGGGCAGATAGCCTAGGGAAGCAGTCCATGGAGCAGGGCACAGAGCAGGGAGGAGATGGCAGGAGAGATCTGGAAGTTATCCAGCTCAACAACCCACTGAGTCATTAGCATTCAGTGTCCCATTCTTTCAACCATGCAATTGTTTATTGATTACCTAGTATCTCCCAGGTAATGTGCTAGACTGTGGAGACAGAAATGACTGCACAGAACTTGATCCTCCCATCGTGGCAAGATCCAAACAAATAATCCTGGAAATATAATTACCAATTGGGATACATTCTATGAAAGAAAAAGTCAGGACAGTGATAGATACAAAGAATGGTCTGGTTCTGCTTTGAATACTGAAGAGGGCATCTTTAAGGATGTGACATTGAAGTGGAGCCCTGAGGGAGAACTTTGACTTAGACAGGGAAAGGGTAATGGTCATGTATTCCAGGAAGAGGAAACAGAATATGCAAAGACCCCAAGATGGGCACTTTCAAGAGACAACATATGACCGGTGTGCCTGGAGTCCAGTAAGCCGGACCTTGAGTCTTCCCCTGAAGAAGAAAGGGGAGAGAGGCCCACTTACTCTAAGGGCCATGGTAAGGAGTTTAGGTTTTCCCAAGAACAATGGGTAGCCACTGGCCCCATATCACGGGTCTAGGGTTTCCATTCAGCCTAATGTTCCTCAGCAGGGTCCTTTATGAGCCCTTGACCTGTACTCCTCTCTCAGCTACTGAGCACCTCTAGGGGCAACATTAAGCTCATTAAGCTTTGGGGTCATTGAGGCACAGGCAGCCCTTTGAGGCTTCATCATCACTTTACTTCTTCCAAACACTTTGACTTTTCTTAAACCCACTCAAGACTAAGCCCACTTGAGACAGGAAAGTTTATTCCTTGGCTCCCCTCAGCTGGGCACTGCCCACACCCCACCTCAAGAGTTCTCAGAAGGGGTGTCGCCAAAAAAAAGAAGCCATTTTTCTACACTCGGAACCCTCAGAAAACTGCTGGCCACATTATTGCTTCTGGGATTAGTCCAAGGGCAGAAGTAGATGCGGAGTAATTAAAACACTCACCCAATGCCAGTGGGACTTTACAGGTGCAGTCCCTTTGGGAGACAGTTTGGAGCATCTCCTTGAGCTAACCATATACGCATGGCAGGACTCCGTAGTTCTATTCCTGGATGTAAACCTGAGAGAAATGAGTGTATGCATCTACCTAAGAACTTGTACCAGAACAGAACATTCCTAGCAGCATAATAGTTCATAATAGTCCCAAACTAGAAAGAACCCACATGTTTACCAACGCAGAAAGGATAAACCAACTGTGATATTCACGCAGAGATAAATCAATATGACACAGTAATAACCAATTATTACATATGTAACAAATGGAAGAAAGAAACAAGACCTAGAAACAAGACCTTAAGGTGCACATACTGTATTAATCTAAGTATATGCAATTCTAGAACAGCCCAAACTAATCCATGGTGATAGAAATCAAGGCATTGCTTGGGTGGGGTGGTAAAAGGTCATGAGTGAAACTTCTGGCTGCTGGAAATGTCTTATATGTTAACCTGGGGCATACGCATCTGTCAAAACTCATTACACAGTACTTTAAACTTACGACTTACACACTTTGGTATATCTAAGTTATATATCAATTTCAAAATCGGCAGGGCAGCACCTGGCTGTTCACACAGGTCTTCCTCTCAGCAAGGAGGGGAAGAAAACACCTCCACCTTCTTATCTACAGGACAAGGTACAAGTGATATAGTTCAGAAATGCTCTTAAAATTGACTATATTTATTTTTTTCCAAACAAAGCTACAGTTGAACAGTGTTCATTTTATTCTTTTGAGCTTCTTGGTCAGCAGAATTGCCTGCATTTTTATTCTCTGTCCAGGTTCCCTGGAGGGCTGATTCCCACCCACCATAGCCTTGAGCAAACGAGACTGTTTCTTCATAAACAGGCACTTTCACTGAGCGGCAGGGGCTCCCTCTGCCCGTCCACACAGCACTGCAAGATGGGCTTGGGGTTTGCGGTTCCAAAGAGATTCTGAGCGGGAGGCCCCACAGCTTGGGGAGAGCAGAGAGTGGGGAGGATGGAGGATCTGAAGCGGGCTCCATGATAACAGCAGAGAGCCCCAAGCAGGGCTCGAACTCACGAACTGCGAGATCATGACTGGAGCTGAAGTCGGACACTTAACTGACTGAGCCACCCAGGCGCCCCCCTCCTGAATCCCACTTTATAAACAGGCCTGCTCTCTGGGCAGGGCCGGCCCTATGTGTTTACAATAACCTGAGTTCCAAGCACGCATGTGCAGAGCCCTATCTAGCCTCCTCATTCTCTCCTTTAAGGAGTCCAAAGGATACAACCTGGGTATAAAAGCCACAGCTGACCTCTCGGGCTATAAGAGGAAGCTCTGGTTGCTGCACAGTAAGTCACAGCCCCTCCATGGGCAGGGGACTCGGCGGAGGGCAGGGGGCTGGGACTGCCAGAGAGACATGGCCCAGAAGTTGGGGGGCGGGGCAGCCACTGCAGTGGGAACACCCTGAGACGGGGACTTAGAGCGTTGCTGCCGATGCCCTGCGTGTCGGGAGGCCTCGGCCTCAGGACGAGAGTCATGGGCCCAGGCGCTGGGCTCCGGGCTTCCTCCCCGTCCGGGCTCTGGGACTGCCAGCCTCGGACCTGTGCGCAGGCGCGTCTGTGTGTGTCTGTGTTTTCGTCCACATAGATGCTGCTCTCTTGGACCATCGGCCTTCTCCTGCTGGCCACAGTCAGAGGTGAGGATGCTGTCACCGTCCCTTTGGGGAGAAAGTGCTTGTGCCTGGGTTGGCCTCTGGGTGAGGCCACTGGACACATTACCATCATTGCTACCATTGCTGTAAATAACAGCATTATCATTATTGCAAGAAAAGCAACAATTGCCATCATTCGGGGAGTGTTGCCCCGGTTTGGGGGGTGGGGGAGACCTGACACAGAGGACCCTGGGCAGTCCTGCTGCTCGGTCCTTTCCTCCTGCAAAGGCCCCAGTGGCCAAGAGGCGGGCAGCAGAGGGGGCAGTGTAGGGGCAGGTGGAGGGAGAGGCAATATTGGCTGGCCCCCCACACCCTCAGTCCCTTGAGTGGACAAGTGTGTGTCTGCAGGCTGAAGCCACATGGATGCGTCCCTCCGAGAGCGCCTGTGCCGTCAGGCCTGGCCCCCTCGTTCTCTCCTCGCAGGCTCTCTGTCTCCCTGGCTCAGATCGGCCCCTCTCCTGTGGCCTCTGTCCAGATTCAGATACGGATACCAGGGTCTTCTCCTAAAACACAAATAACCTCCCTTGCCACCAGAGCCCCGGGGACCTCATCCCTCCCCCCCTCACAGGCGTGCCTCACAGGTGCACTCTGGCCTCTGCCCCCCACCTCCCTTCCTCCCATCAGGAAGAGCCCCTCACTGCCTGGCGTGGTCCCCCGAGTCCCGCTGGAGCAGGCTTCCCGCAAGAGCGGCCTCCTCATGTCCCTGCCCGGCTCTCTTCT
>NW_027532585.1:5083654-5112307 GCF_008692635.1 Crocuta crocuta | reverse complement strand
CTCTGGGCCTTCTCTTCCATATCGTGGCCCGTGGAGGGAGACCCGGCTCCCAACAGCAGAGTCTGGGGTGGGGGAGGCTGCTCCTCAGCTCTCCTTTGCTGATCCACTGCCTCCTCCTGCCCCAGACCTGGGCAGCCCCCAAAGTCACTCCCAGGCACCCCCCTTCTTCCTTTGCCTCGGGGCTTCCCCCCTGCCTCTAGTTCCCCACCCTCCTGAGTGCCGGGGCCTCCCACCATGCTTCAAACTCACTTGTCCCAAACCAGGCTCAGACCCCACCTCCTACCCCCTTCTCCCCACCTTTGCCTTAATTTCCACTGTGACGGGAGGTTAGGATATCTGTGACCACCTCAGGCCACGGCACCTGTGCTGCCCCAGCCCGCACCACCCCTCCCTCAGGCTCTCCCTCTCAGAGCTGCTTACACTAGGCCCCACAAAACACCTTGATGAAGCACAGCCCCCAAGCCACTCACCCGCACTTCCTCACTCTCCCCCTCACAGCCCAGGTGTCCTAACCTGGCCCTCAAGCTTGTGCATTTGTCCCCTGAGGCCAGCGTTAGTCTGCAGGATGTTTCCTCTGCTCAGAGTGAATTCCACTCCATCATTATTCCTTCCCTATTAGATTTCCTCTAACAGCAGGGTTTGAACCAGATCTGTCTCAGTGTCTCCTCAGCACTTAGCTTTATTCCCAATTAAACTTCGCAGGTTCAAATCCTGGCTCGACCACTGGCTGTGACCTTGGCCAGTCTATTCTCTCTCTGTGCCTTGGTTTCCTCATCTGTAAAATGGATGTAATAATACAAATTCCTTAACTCATGGGGCTGTTTTGAGTATTAAATGGGATAATACTGGGAAAGTGCTAACATCGTATCTGGCACATAGTCAGCAACAAGTATTATAGAGTGCCAGGTTTTGAATGAATGGCCAATATTTAGCACCCAAGAGAGAGACCCTCTGCAACCCTCTGGATTTCATTATGTCACCCTCAGTGACAATTTCTTGGGGAAATGTTCGTGTCATAGGCTGGAGAAAGGACTCTCAGATTTTGATGTGGTTACTTGGGTCATCAGTTGCACGTAATAAGCCCCTACTGCATACAGATGCAAAAATTTACCTTTTCAAAGAACAGTAGGGAAAATCTGAAATGGCAGAGAATAACTTGGGGCCAAAATGTGTGTAAAAGGATGCCATAAAGCCATATGAACTAGACCAATACCGACAAATGTCTACCGTATGCACGGGCTGGTGCTGGATGTAATGGAGACCTCCAGGTGAATTAAGAAGCATCGTGCCATAGATTCACACTTCAGAAATAGCTGGTGCTTGATACAGGTCAAGGGCCATCTGGGAGAAGCCATTTTACAGCAGAAGTTTCCCCGGAATTCTCAGTGATTCCCCGACCAGCCTGCTGATAAGGGTTAAACAGCATTCAACATGCTATTTCCAGCCCCCTCCCCAGACCCTGTGAATCAGAATCTCTGAGGGAGGGGCCTGGGAATGTGTAAGCAACACACAGAGTCACTCCCAGCTTCCAGGTGATTCTTATCACCGCAAAATTTGGGGAACAATGACTGGCAAAGATAAAGACCAACATTGGCCATAACCAGGCCTGGGCCCTCCCTGAAGAGTCCTCTTGTGTAACAGCTGAGATGACACTGCTTCTCTCCAGAACCTCTCAAGTGCCCTGCTCATTGCTCTTCCTGCCCCAGGAAAGGAGATCTGTTATGGACATCTCGGCTGCTTTTCTGATGAAAAACCATGGACGGGGATCCTTCAGCGGCCTTTAAAGTTATTACCCTGGGCTCCCAAGGACATCGACACCCGCTTTCTCCTCTACACGAATGAAAATCCAAACAACTTCCAAGTAAGAGTGGGCATGGAAACACTGCCTGGGGGGTGGATTTGGGTGCCCACGTGGGAGCCTTTACATGGTTGTCTAAGGAGAAAGGCACTGCCTTGGAACTTTACAGATGATGTTTCCTCACCAATGTTCGACCTAGAGCCATCTCAGCTCTCAGGATCATAACTTCCCTATGCACATCTAATGAAATCATGGACGCCCAACCCGGAAATGAACACCCTCACACACACTTGTGCACAGCCTTGAGGGGCTTCCTGGCATCAGTAGCCTGTTCCTGGGAGGGTGTGAGTGGCAGTTATGGAGGAGCCCAGGCTTGGTGTACCCATGGGACAGTCTGTCTTCCTGCACCAGGCAGTGGAGGCAGAGAAGTCCCTCAGTGGGATAGACGGAGGGAGGTATAAATCCTTCCTGAGGAGCTGGAAGACAGGTGGGGAAGAAGGGGTACTTAACCACAAAGGGCAAGAGGGGGGGACCCTCGGGGCACCTGTTCGTTCCCAGGAGGCCTTCCAGATGGAAGAAGGACAGGTGTCCTGCAGGCGATTACAAGTGACCCGGAGTAGCCTGCTGAGAATCCAAGCAGCTGTCAGCCCCCGTGCCTGACCATTTAAAGAGCCAGGTGTCTATCTATAGGTCCCTGAGGTCACTCACTGTGAGAGTTTAGGGGACCCACTCTCCACTCAGCACTGCCAGCTGGGAGTCTGCTTGCGTGTAGCTATCATGCTATTTTCATCTTGTGATCCTTCTTCAGGCATCTTGCCTCTGGGGTCTGGTGGGAAGGGGCTTGAGGGCATTTGGAGATCTGGTCTCAGTCTCAGGACCTTGAGATGTGCCATTTGAGCAGAATCTCCCCTTTAAGACTGGTATTTCTGGCCCACAAGGTTTTTATCTTTTCCGGGCCAGAGATCGCTTCAGTATCCGGGCCCCCTTCTCAGGATGATGTTTTTATATGCATGAAGTAAAAGACATTGGAGTACAAAGGACATCAATTCTATTGATAAGGAGTTACCAGAACACATTCGATAAATACAGAATATAGTAATATGTGTGCTGCTTTATTATCTCACTAAATAACAAGATCTAGCAGCTGGTCTAATAACTACTGTAATTTAAAATATTAATGAGTATAGGGGGACCTAGGTGGCTGAGTCAATTAGTGTCTGACTTCAACTCAGGTCATGATCTCACAGTTCGTGGGTTTGAGCCCCACATCGGACTGTGGGCTGACAGCTCAGAGCGTGGAACCTGCTTCAGATTCTGTGTCTCCCTCTCTCTCTTTCCCTCTCTCTCTGCCCCTCCCCCGCTTGCACCCTATCTCTGCCTCCCAAAGGTGAATAAGTATTAAAAAAATAAAAATAAATAGCAATGAGTATGAATTATCTTAAGATACCTATAGCAACTGTAAATGTGACATGAAAATGTCACTGTGACTGTGACTTCTACTGGTGACAGAGTGTGGCTAATACTACTATGGTTTGTAGCCTGACTTCATATTTAACAAAAATGCTAGATTTCAATTAGGAGTTCATGAGAACAGAAAGTCCATGAGCTTGGACTTTCTGAAATCTATCCTCCAACCCCAGGTAAGGAAGGGCTGTTCTAGCCCGGTCCAATTTCATGGGAATTGAACCTGTGTGATCTCAGTCTTACTGGAACCGACTCTAACAGGTCCGTGGGTTGGAATGGCCAACATTCAAACTCCTCTCTTGTAATTAAACCAGCTGATCACTGCCACTGATCTAGACACCATCGAGGCTTCCAACTTCCAACTGGAACGCAAGACACGCTTCATCATCCATGGCTTCATAGACAAGGCAGAAGAGAGCTGGGTGTTGGACATGTGCAAGGTAGGGGCCCACCCTCCTCACCTGGCCACTCTGTATGGGGCTCAGTACCCAGCAGCCAGGTTCAAACACTGCAGCCCAATGTCCCTGAAACCGGGAAAGGAAATATTCGGGGAGAGACTCATCCTTTCTAAAACCACCAAGGAAAAGCTTGGTTCTCAGGATGTCCATTGTCAAGTTCTCCGAACCCAACAACTTCTAGCCAACCAGCTCCACTTGAGGCTGAAAAGAACCACAGCCCAATCAGAGAGTCCCAGAGGTGGAGACTACCGCAAATTACCTGACACGTGCCTTTGATGGTTTATATAAAATCCCTGTGTGACATAAAACCACTTAAATTTACCTGCTAGAACTTTGCTATCCAATAGAACATTCTGTGCTGATGGAAATATCCAAATCAAGAGCCACTACCTACCCGTGCGTGCTTATGGAGCACTGGAAACTAGTATGACCACAGAACTGAATTTTAAATTCACTGGATTTTAATTAATTTTAAATAACCACATGTGGCTAGTGACTACAGTGTTAGACAGCACAGCTCTAAACTTATCATGAATATTAGTAACGGATTATTATTCATAACATCCATTTCCCAAGCATTTACTGTGAGCCTGACACTGTGCAGATATAATCATTTCATGGTCCTTGCCCCATTTAATCTTCCCAGCAACACTGTGAGGAAGGTATAGTTACTGTTCCCATTTTATCAATGAGCAAATTAAGGCACAAAGAAGTTCAATACTTGCCCAACGCTGAATCCAGACGTGGAAAAGTAATGTCAGGTCTTCTGTCCTTAAAACACCACAATCCCATTGTATCTACAAATTTAGCCTGTATGAGGTGTCCAGGGCCATGGACCTTTGTGGCTTAGTCTGCACTGGGGCCAAATTCAACAGCTTCTGTCCAAGGGCTCTCTTCTCTTGGAACTGGGGTGTTCATACATGCCCCTGGACTCCCAGAAGGAAACTGTGTAGACCTGGAGATGGAAGAGTCAGGTAGACACAATCCACCATGACGCCCCAGTCTCCAGCCAACTCCCACCCCCCACCTCAAACCAAGTTTCAGTCCAGGGCATCCCAAAATGAACAAAGCATATGGAGTGGTCCTTTCTGACATTATTTTTCCCCCTCAAGGGACCAGTATCTGTGCTTGGGCAATAGACTGTGGTCACAGGACATGATATTAAAAGATGCATATATCCATTCTAAATTTTATCTTATTAAACTTGTCCTTCAGTACCTTAGATCTCCCACCAAAGCATTGTTGGGGAGCATACAAGCATTACACCCTTGGCTTCAACTTTCCGGTGTAGGGGTCCACAAAGTTTTCCTGTAGAAAACCAGGTAGCAATTGCTTTTGCATTTGTGTTAAATTTGGGTCATATTGTTTTAACTTACCTCTTTTAGCTCAGAAGCAGAGATAAACAGTAAGTAAACAAATGTGTGGCTGTGTTCCAATAAAACTTTATTTATAAAAGCAGGTGAATTTGGCCCTGCAGTAATAGTTCACTAATCCCTGATCTAGTAAGTGGTCTTTTGGATCCGGTTGTGTTAGTAAGTATCTGTGAGACCTTATAAGTCATTTAATCCACTCCAGGCCTCAGTTTCCACATCTGTTAAAGGAGGGATAAGCATACCCATTTGATAGCGATGTGGTGAAAGTTAGGACAAGTGCCAGGAATATTAAAGCTCTGGCACAACTAGGTACTTGATGGGTGTGAATTCCTATCTGTGGAGTGTACAACCAGTGGCTGTTAACAAACTGGTTTCTCCTTCTTGCTTGTCTTCCCCAGAGAATGTTTAAAGTGGAGAAGGTGAACTGCATCTGTGTGGACTGGAAACGTGGGGCAAAGACCCAATATACCCAAGCCGTCCACAACATTCGGGTTGTGGGAGCCGAGATAGCTTTCTTAATACAACAGCTGTCGGTAAAACCCTGCCTGGGCCACATCTCGTGGGTGGTGGGCAGAGACGGGGCAGGCAAGCACCCCCTTGCACCTAAGAGGCAGCCTAGGGACCCCCGGGCTGGGGGTGGGGCTGGAAGCCCAAGGAGGAGTTTCTTAAGGTGAAGCTACAGCTTTCCTCTCCCCTGCATTGTCCTGAAGACTCCTTCTTATGGGGCCCAAGGCAAACTAACCTCTTTGAGCCTCAGTTTCCCCTTTTGAAATAAAGCCTTCCCGCAGGCTGTTCTGGGAATTCCAGAGCACACTGGGTTGCCCAGCAACTCTTAGCTGAGTCTTCATAGTCACCCAGGAGGGAAGGCCTCTTACAGCCTTTTGGAAGGTCTATTCTGGAGAATCCCAGGGCCAAGCGCACTGCCCACACTCTCCCAGACAGATCCAACCCCTTCCGGGACCCGGGGGAGGTCGCCCCCTGGTGGCGGGTGGGTGGAAGCAGGAGGCGCACCTCCGGTCCCCGCCAGGGCCGCCTGCAGTTGACGCGATGGCCGCTGGTCAGCACTGTTGGCCCGTGCACCGCGCGGGCCAAGTCGCTCGGGGGTGGCTCCTCCCGAGTTTCCAGCCCGGTGCCGCCCCCATCCCCGCGCGTGGCGGGGCGTGACGCTCCATCCGTCCGCAGACCCAGCGAGGCTACCGGCCCGAGGACGTGCACCTCATCGGCCACAGCCTGGGCGCGCACTCGGCGGCCGAAGCGGGCAGGAGGCTGGGCGGCCGCGTGGGCAGGATCACAGGTGCGCGGCGCGCGGCCCCGACGGGGTGCGGGCGGCGGGGGGCGCGTTCACGCACGGCCGAGCGCCTGGACTGGCCAACCAGGAACAGACCGTGGGTGCAGCCAGACTTGAATCAAAACGTAACTGTCCGTGTTTTCACGTGCATTAGAAAACTCCTGATTGTAAATAAAAATACATTTATTTTTTAAAAAGAAAAAAGAATTAGCATGTGAAACCCATGGCTTGAGGGTTATCGCTAGAGTAATATAATAATAATAAGTGATGTTTTAAACATTGATTCATCAGTCCCACAAGTGTGTATGTTGTACCATGCAAAAACTGAAAGTAGCTACCTGAAACCTGCCAGTTGGAGGTGCTCAGTAAATAATGAATGAATGAATGAATGAATGAATGAATCACTTGGAAAAATTAATGCACACAAGACAGACACAGCTGGCTATTTATTTTGTGCAAAGTTCGTAACTTTGGCAAACAGATGCATTCAACATTTAATGAATGTCTCCTTTGCTCAGGACACAGCTGGCATCCGATGAGAGAAAGGGGATTGTATAGTTCATTTTCTATACAATTTTTCAGTTTGCAAAGTCCCTTTTCTTACATCATGTCATGGGGCTTTCACAATAACCCGATAAGAGAGGTTGCTGTGATTCCCGCTTTCCAGATGAGGGAACTGAAGATCAGAGAGGTTAGGTATTTGACCTTGAGCAGAACCAGGGCTAAATACAGGTCACTGAGTGCTAGGTGCCAGCAGCTTCCGCCCTGCCTCTCTTCAAAGAGGAACCAGGTCCAGACCACTTGAGAAAGCCCCCGACTAGTCTGGGTGGGAGGCAGACAATTCAGTAGGCAAGTGAAAGTCAGAGCAGAATTAAAGAATGCAAAATAATCCCACACAATGTGGATGCCGTGTGCTGATAAAGGAGGGGTTGAGTTTTCAGAGCGGAGATGGTGTTCGAGACAGGTCTTGGAGAGAGCAGATTTCTCAGGGGAGAAAGCAGGGAGGTGAGCCGCAGGCTAGGGCTAGTGTGTAGGCAGCCCCAGAGGCCGGGACCGGGTGGGGCTGGGGGACCATGACTGGGCGGACCTGGACAAGGCCAAGAGCTTGCAGTCTCAGAGAGCAGTGACCGAATAGTAACAAGTGAGGGTAGAAAGGGCAATGGAGGTGAGGGGACAACAGACCACCTAGATCCTTCTCGAGTCAGGCACCGGAGACTTCTGGATGGTCTTTGACGGTCAGTGACCCCGGTTAGCCTTTCAGTCTCAACTTCTCCCTCCTAAGCAGACCAGGAGCTGCAGACCTAATTCCCCACATCATGGCTACTGAGGTCTGGGACTCTGCCCGGGAATCCCCCTGGACTCTGTGGGTACAGGATTTAGATCTGGGTTTGCCTTGGAGTGCGGCCTCACCGCCCACCTTCCCCATTTCAGGACTGGACCCGGCAGAGCCATGCTTCCAGGGCACCCCTGAGGAGGTGCGGCTGGACCCCTCGGATGCCATGTTTGTGGATGTGATTCACACGGATTCTGCGCCCATCATCCCTTTCCTAGGTGAGTTCCTCGCCGCACCTCTTGGCGACCAGCCATGGCTGATGAGAGGGAGTGCGGGTGCCCCCACAGACACGTACCGCAGGGGTGGCGTTCACAATCGTTAGCCGCAGGAATATCCCAGGCACCAGCTGTCAAAATGGGTGCCAGCCACGAATAAGCAGCCAGTACAGTGCCAATCGCGTCAGCCTGCGACCCCAGGTAAAACGGAAGACACTTCTGCTGCCTGGAAGGCTATCAGTTAGTCTTCAAACCTTGTGTCCTTTCTGATCTGCCGTTATCCAGAGTGCAGATGTATTTCTCATCGACTCTTGACCTGTGCTTGCAAATACAAAGGTTGTTGTTTCCGTTTTTTTAAATTTTTCACTCCTTTTGTCACAGCTTTGGTACAGTTTGTTTGCCAGAGATGAAATATATCCTTTTAGCTAATTCTTCGAAACTCCTTGTTCTTTTTTCATTCCTTTCTCACATAACCACTTATGAAATGTGCCAATAAAAGTATGTTTTCAATGATAATTATATCACTTCTTGAGTCCCAGATGCTGCATTGAACATTTTAGACACATTAGCTCATTCATCATAACAACCCTAAAAAGTGGGTAGTATTATTACAATTTCGTTGTGGAGGAAAATGAGGTTCAATGACGTCAGGCAATTGTCCAACATTACGGAGTCTGTAAGTAGAATCAGGCTGTGATCACAGGTCTGCATCCTTCAAAAACCAAAACTCCTAGCCGTTAGGCTGGGCTCTCAATATAGCAATATTATGTAATGCGGCCTCAACACAACCACATAAGGTAGAAGTCAAAGGTTTTAAATGAGTATAGTAATAAAATTGGACCAGTGCTGATATGTATCTGCTGGTACACAGTGGTGTCGGGTCATGTCAGCATTGTTCAGGGTCCCCCCGAAACAGACACACACACACACACACACACGTGAGCACGCTCACCCAGAGCCTAGCTTCCCCCTCATCTCTCTTCCTGCATGCTCTCCTCCCTTCTTGTCTTACCAAGTGCCCATCTCTGAGCACTTTTGGCAGAGCCACAGACAGGATGGCTACACCCAGGAGAGAATTTTCCAAGAAGGTTCTCGCTGCGGTTGGAAGGAATTGAACACTCTCTGTGTGTGCAGCCTAACGTTGGGACCACTTACCTCCCTGATCACCTTTGCTTCCAACATTTCAGGTTTTGGAATGAGCCAAAAGGTGGGCCATCTGGATTTCTTTCCAAATGGAGGAAAGCAGATGCCTGGATGTCAGAAAAATGCCCTTTCAACCATTGTTGACATAAATGGACTATGGGAAGGTACGTGGAGGGGGGAAAGCAAGACAGCAGCTGCTTGCTCCTGGTGGGGACAAACAGTGCGTGGTCTGGGCCGGGCATTTCTGCAACCATGTCATGAGGTCTTTACTCGGATTAGCCCCATTTTACAGATAAGGAAACTGATCAGTAAAGTTATAAAACTTGCCCAAAGCCACCCTGGATTTAAGCCTTATTTCTGGCTGCAAAGCCCAGACCTCATGCTCTACCCCCACACCACCTCCCCCTTGTCAGGATGCTGAGACTTGGAGGGACCGCATGCTGCCGAGTACCCAGCTTGGGCTCTGGCCTCCAACCCCTGGGCCTGTTCCTTGAAGAACTTCAGCTCCGCGAAGATCTGAAGGGCTTAGGCTTCCTTGCCATTTGCTGTGCTCGGGGTCTAGGCATAGAAGGGAGCTAGCAGGAAGGCCAAGCAGGGGGGTGCTCTGTGGGTCTGGGGAGCAGGTGCCTGTAGTGTGAGGCCCAGGAGCTGGGGGATGGGCCTCCCGTGGGTTTCCATTCATCTGAAAGGGCAGGCTCAGGGCACCCAACCTGAGGTGAGCAAAGGCGTCATCTGTGTCAGCTGTCCTTGTTCTGGCCTTTGGCTATTCCTGCGGTGCAGGGGAGGCTCTGAGTCTGTGGACATTTCATTTGAGTATCTGTTTGTCTGAGCTGGGGGCTCCCCGGAGCCAGGGCACCGGGGGCTGTGTCAAGGGTGCCCCAGGCCCACCAGGGCCGAGCCCGAAGCAAGCGCTCAGCTGAGCTCAAGGACCTTTGGTGGCATGTTTATATTCCCTGTGCTGATTGCTTAAGCCACAGCCAGCACCCACCGACAGTAAATGGCGCTTTAACACTCGGCTCTGCACCTGCCCACTCCGACTCCCGAGAGTCACCGTAAGGGCTGCCCCTCCCACAAGTGACGAGCAGGCCACACGTACTCAGAGCCCAGGTTTAATGGAAGAGGGAATTTTGAGTGAATAAGCCCATGGACACTGGAGTGTATGTCTATTGTGTGGAGCCCTGAGTCCCCCAGGCGCTGGGCGGAGGAACAGTTAAATCCACTTGCCCCCCTTACGCTGGGACCCCAGGGCAGCCGAATGGGATGAAACCGTGAAGTCTGAAACGGGTTCTGTTGTCTGGGAAGGAGTGTTGGTGCCGGGCACACGGAACCGGCTGCTGCAGAAAGTTTCTGGGCTCGTGGAGCCCAGAGCTCTTGGGGGACTAATCCCATCACTGCTTCCCAGTCACAAAGGGGAGATGTGCCTTTCTGCATGAGCGGTGGGTGAAGCCCCACCAGACCCCCCCCGAAGTGACCCCCAGCTGTGTCTGGTGTCTCTGTGGATCACCTCATCGGAAGTCTTGCACCAAGAGCTGGAGAAGTGAAAAATCAATTTTCCAAACAAGAATACTTTGGTTTAAAGAAAAAGATTATAAATAAAATTCAGTGAGGGACGCCTGGGTGGCTCCATTGGTTAAGCATCTGACTCTTGATTTCAGCTCTGGTTATGATCTTAGGGTCATGACACTGAGCCCTGGGTTGGACCTGCTTAAGATTCTCTCTCTCCCCCATCAACTGCTTGCTCTCTCTAGTAAATAAAATAAAGTAACATAAAATTAAATATGTTAGAATATGTATAAATATTTATATTTATTCTATTTATAAATAGAAGAGTGGCCAGAGGCCACAGTAATCTTACTGGCCATTGCTTTCACCTTGTGCCTGGAATTATAAGAAAGAAGAATTTCTCAACCTGGGGTCAAAGGCACAAATAAGCTTGCTTCATGCGAGAGGCCTGCCCCGTGTGTCCAGAGTTCGAAAACTGTGGCCTGGACAGCCGACAGAACGCAACCCGTAAGCAGTATGTGAATGGTCCTCACAGTGACTATTTTAAATTTTTTTAATGTTTATTAATTTTTGAGAGAGACAGAGTGTTGGCAGGGGAGGGGCAGAGAGAGAGGGAGACACAGAAACTAATGCAACCTCCAGGCTCTGAGCTGTCGGCTCCAGGCTCTGAGCTGTCAACACAGAGCCCCAAGCGGGGCTCGAACTCATAGGCTGCGAGATCATGACCTGAGCTGCAGTTGGACGCTTAACCGACTGAGCCACCCAGGTGCCCCCACAGTGACTATTTTAAAAGTAGGAATGTACTGCTAATCATTTAGGTGTAGAAAGATTTCCAAAAGTCAAGATGCTGGCTTCTCATGAAAAATCAGAACAAGTAATCTGGGCCTTTACCATACAAAGGACTGGGCCATGTAGGATCCCTTTAAAGGCTATTTCTATCCTCCCCCCCTGCATATACCTTTCTCACTGCCCCCTGCATGGCCTGCAGCCCTCATCATTCCTTTACATCCAGAGGATTTGACCAATGTGCTCCTTAGCACCTAGCACCTGTCACTCCCCACTACTTGCTGGCCTTTGAATAGGACCTTCTTGGCAAATGGCCACAGTGGTGAGGAGAGGAAAGCCACTCTGGCCAACCACCACTCCTAACCCAGTCCCCAGATTTCCTACTTGCCCCAAAGTACGTCAAAGTCAGTGATAGAAATTTCACATTGCGCCATGACACCCATCTGTGAAATGAGGAGTTTCCCCGGTCAGTCACAATGGTTCCGGCTTCGAAAGTGAAATGCGTCCTGTGAGCGCCCATGGCTTTTGCTTCCTCAGGAACCCGAGACTTTGTGGCCTGCAATCACCTAAGAAGCTATAAGTATTACTCAAGCAGCATCACCAGCCCCGACGGCTTCCTGGGCTACCCATGTGCCTCCTACAATGAGTTTCAGGAGGTAGGTCACCCCAGGGCTGGGGAAAGATGGGCTTTGTCCCTGTGACTTGGAATGGAGTGGAACTGTAACCTCATGACTAATGGGAAGAGGTACTGGACATGCAGAGCCTCACAGAGCCTTCCTCTCCCCAGGGTAGAGTGGGTGGGAGGGGATCTGCTTGCTGGGCCTTCCCTAGATCCAGCCTTTTATTCTGGAAAATTCCCAATCTACACAGAAGTCAAAGGAAGAGTGCATGAATACCTGTACGCCCATCACCTACATGCACTGATTGTTAACTCTTTATGGTATGTGTACTTATGTTTCTTTTCTAAACGATGTCAAAGCAAACTCAAGACACTAGGACTTTGCTCAGAAATACTTCAGCATCGGTCCCCTGAGAACAAGAGCATTCTCTTATAGAACAGCATTCAAGAAATTGTTAAACTGATACACTAATACTTTCCAATAGCCAATATCCATTCCAATATTGTCCATATTTGAGTTCCAAATATCCAAATCATGTCCTCCAGAGCTGTCTTTCTTTTTCTTTCTTTCATTCTCTGCCTTTCCCTCTCTCTCTCACTTTCTTCTCCTCTCTACCCTTCTCCTCCCTTCCTTTATTCCCTTCTTTTTCTTCCATTGCATTTATTCATTTTTTTTAGTCTCCTTTAATCCAGAACAGCTCTGCATCTTTCACTGGTCCATCCAAGAAATTGACAGTTGTGAAGACTCCAGGCTTAGTATTTGGCAGAATATCCCATAATCTGAACTCATCTGGTTATTTCTTCATGATTCACTGAATGCTATTTAGTCATCAGTGTGTCACAACCAGAGGCACTGGCATTTATTTAGTGTCACTTTGTCTCATTATTTGATGACTTACAGTTTCATTACTTGTTTAAGGTTTAAAAACCAATCTGCCAGATTTCCCCATTAGAGAAGTACCATTTCCCCTAAGTGATCTGTGAGGTGACATTATTCCTCAATGACAAGCCAGTGTGAAAGTGTGACCTTCTTACCTGAATCGGTTAGGACCCCGGGGTTGCGAAAGTTTGAAGTTTCAAAATACTTTTTTCTCCAATGTAAATGTAAGAATATACTTACATGCACATGTTTTCCTTTCAAGGCTAATTTTGAAAAATTAACATTCTTGGGATGAACTAAGTTCAAAAGAACAGTGTGTTCAGCTCCCAGGGTCTGTGAGTATTTATTGCACAGCCTCGGCTCTGCTAGTTATTGTTAGGGCCTGGATAAGAGTATCCACAGCCTCCAGCACTTGTCTTAGTGCTTTCCAAAGTGCAAAATAGCTCCACACACCATAGAAGATGGATGGCAAGGTCAAAGAATGGAAGACCCATGACACTAGCAGAAAACGTTAGTCTGATCTGAGCAGAACAAACCACCTCCTCCAGGCCCAACAGATGAGCTATCACCATTTGGGGAATGTCAAACAGGGATCAGTTATATAAGTCACATTCAAGTCAAGACGGTCACAGATCTTCTCTTCCTCTGGTCTTTGAATAACTTATTTGTCCCATTTCCTCCTCCTGGAAGGTGTCTTCTGGTTTCCTTCCATATTTTAACACTGTTGCTTCACGGATATGATTTGTCTACCCAAGTCTACTCCAAGTTTTCTGGGTACTTCTTTGGGTACAAGCAGGGTTTCCTACAGTTCTATGCATGACTCAGAGGATGAATGCATGGGTGTATGGGTAGATGGATGCAAGCATGTCAGTGGAGAATGGATGGGTGGATAGGTGAATGGGTGGGTAGATGAGAGGATGGATGGGAAATGAATGGATAGATGGATGGTTGGATGGCTAGGTGGGAGGAGGGATGGGGGATGGATGGGTGCCTGGGTAGATAAGTAGGAGGATGGATTAGAAGATGAATTACTTGCTTTCTTGAGTGAGAGAGTCAAAGCCCAGCACTGAAAAACAAATTATGTTTTTTCACTAGGGTAGCTGTTTCCCTTGTCCAGCTGAAGGATGCCCCCAAATGGGGCACTATGCTGACCAATTTCAGGGCAAGACCAAAGCTGTGGGACAAACCTTTTTCCTGAACACAGGAGACAGTGGTAACTTTACTCGTAAGTTTCCATTCTACTCTTTTAAAATGCTTGCAAATAATTTGGAAATGTGTAGCAGCCTAATTAGTCAGGTCCCCTGCTAACAATGGCCAGAAACTCAACTCCAGCCAGTTTACCTGTAATAGAAGCACAGTAGAATGGCATTGTCTCGCTTCATGTTTACCCCTCTAGCCAATGGAGTGAAGTACAATGATTGGCACAGACTGGTCACATGTTCACCCATCCTGGTGGCAAAAAGCATGAATCAATTAATAGAAGAAGAAGAAGGGCATATGGGGCAAAGTCACCGTAAGTCAAGAGGTCACTGTGGTTATCTGTCATTGGAGTACCCTACACAATCATGCATGCATATGCACACACACGTACATACACACACACACATACACGCTATGTTTGTGTTGTTATTTTGTCCAGTTTCTCACCAAAAAATGTACAAGATAGTAAAATCATCAAGATTCATTTGTTATAAGTAATAACACAGGGTAGCTGAATAGCAGTTGCTTTCCAAGGGAGTTATAAATTAAAAAAAATTATACGGCACCTTTACAAAACACTTTTCACATGTAGCATCTCATGTAATCTTCACAATACTTAGGAAAGATAACAGTTTGGCAGTATCTGTAAAGTCTTATGAGCATATTCCTTCAACCCAGTCATTCTACATCTCAGGCGTACCTGAGGAAAACGCTTGCCTAAGAAGGTGTGCTCAGGGACGTTCACTGCAGCACTGTATTTAATGCTAAATGTTTAGTGACGAGAAACCTAGATGCCCACCAACTGGTAAACCACCAAGTACTATATTAACCATTAAAAGCAAAAAGAGGGGCGCCTGGGTGGCCCAGCTGGTTGAGCGTCCAACTCTTGATTTTGGCTCAGGTCATGACCTCGCAGTTCATGAGATGGAGTCCCCCCCCCACCCCGTCGGGTTCTCTGTGCTGACAGCATGGAGCCAGCTTGAGATTCTTTCTTTCTGCTCTCCCCCCCACCAACCCAACCATGCTCACGCTCTCTCTTTCTCTTTCAAAATGAATTAGAAATAAACATTTAAAATAAATAAATAAATAAGCAAATAAATAAATAAAAGCAAGGAGAGAGCTCTATTTACTGAAGAGAGAAATCCTCTAAAGCACAGCAAGTGAAAAATGCAAGTGGCAAACGACATGTATCAATAGAACACCTGCATACAACGTGAATCAGCCAGGGTCCTGACAGGAGGGAGAACTCATCGCAGTGGGTCAGATGAAGACACTTGTTTGAAGGATCCACTTTGAGAGGTGTGGGCAGGGTTAAAGGAACAAACCAGGGATGCTGAGGCACCTAGAACCTGGTGGCCCTGGGGTCCTGGAATGGCAGGTTGTCACAGAGGGTGGGAGGGAGTTACCACCCGACACCTGGTACAGAGTGGGAGCCTGCAGGGGAGCACGAGAGATGTTTCCACCCATTCCTCCTGCTTCCTCAGCTCCTGCCGAAGTCCCTCATTGGCTGAACTCCATAGAAAGCCAGTGGCAAAGATCCCTGGTGGCGGCGTCCTTCCAGAACGCAAAGCAGTGGGTAGAGACAATAGAGAATAACTGTGCGTCCTATTTGTGGAAGGGAAAACAAGCCTAGATATTCTTGTATAAACTTACCCGTGTACGTATGAATGCTCAGGGAAATCTCCCGGTTAGGGTTTCTCTACCTCAGCAGTATTGACATTTAGGGCTGGATAATTTGTTGGTGTGGGGGTGGGGGCTGTAATGCATTACAAATATTTAGCAGACCCTTGGCCGCTACCCAGTAGATGCCATCAGCACCCCACTTTCCTGGTGCAACAACTAATAATGTCTCCAGACATTGTCAAATGTCGCCAGGGATACAAAATCACCCCTGATTGAGAACCACTGGACTTGACTAAGTATAGACATCAAAATGGTTACCTTAAGGAAAAACTTGAGGGGCACCTGGGTGGCTCAGTCAGTTAAGTGTCTAACTTCAGCTCAGGTCATGATCCCATGGTTTGTGAGTTTGAACCCTACATTGGGCTCTGTGCTGACAGCTCAGAGCCTGGAACCTGCTTTGGATTCTGTGTCTCCCTCTCTCTCTGCCCCTCTCCCCCTCATGCTCTGTCACTCTCTCCCTTTCTCAGAAATAAATAAACTTTAAAAAAAAATTTTTTAAAGGAAAAAGAAAAAAAAGCTTGAGATGAAGGGCCAGTTAGATGGGGTGTGGATGAAGGTTTTTTTTTTTTAATTTATTGAAAAATTAAAATAGTCCATTGCATATGAAAGTAGTGAAAAACTAGAGGAGAGGACTAGGTGATTTATCCCAATAGTGCAAATATCTCCCTATCCGGGTGGCCTTTCTGTGTACCGATGTGAACCTCGGGCACACACGTGCAATAAGCAGCTGTCTCTCATCCATGAGGCCACGTGCCTTGCTGTATCGGCACAAGATTGTGCTGAACTATAATATTTTCTTTCCCCTGCATCCCTCACCTCCACCTAGAATCTGAGTTCCTAGGACTCCAACTTCGATGAAAGAGGCTGTTGTCACCTTGTCCCTTTCTTGGCATCCTGGGGAGATTCAGAGCTTAGAGGAAGAATGCTTTCTCGGGGTTATATTTTTCCTAACAAGATGAATTCATTGAACTGATTGTGTGTCTTCGGACAGGTTGGAGACATAGGGTGTCGGTCACACTGGCTGGAAAACGGAAAACAAGTGGGTACTTCAGGATTGCTCTGTATGGAAGTAAAGGAAACTCAAAACAATATGAAATTTTCAAGTAAGTTCGACAGTAAAGTGAAGTGGTTTTGCTTTTCATAAAAGAGCATTTCTAAGAGATTGGCTATAAACTGCTTTATAAATCTGGCCATGTATTATACAGAACCAGTGAATCCTAGGGTATCAGAGCTGGAGGAAAATCATAGCATCTAATCCAGCCATCCCATTTTACAGATGAGAAAAGTGAAGCTCAGAGAGGAGTTCACGATTTAAAATCAGATATATCCTCACTTCTTTTGCAATGTCGGTCATTGCTTTCTGACTTAGGTTTAATGGATATCAAATTCTTCAAAGGCCCGTTTATGTGGCGACTTATCCCAAAACACACTTTCCACCCCCCCCACACACACATATACATACATATATACCAAGCTTCTTGTTGCTGTGGCAACGTCAGCACCTAGCTTGTATCGGGTATGTGAGGTACTTGGTAAATAGGTATTGTACAAATGCGTAACCGTGCTACAAAATTACATTCTGGTTTCTCTACTAACTTTTACATAACACTTTTCATGTTAAGTTATAGCTCCTTGACAACTTTCTTTGCTCCGTATGAAATCCTAACAGAAGACCTCTACTGAACCACATGCATGTTTAAACATAAGACATTGGATTAATTCATCCTATAGTGTAATCATAGGGTTAATATGCTTCCCCAAATATTTGATTTCCCCTAAGGACAAATTAAGATAGCACAAATCTACGGTCCTATATTTTTTGAAGATGTGTTCTTCACAAATACATGTGTGTTTTAGCAGCCCCTGGTTTACATGAAGTCATTCAAGGTGTTTGCAGAAAACCAACAAATTGTTTGGAAAAACGATAGATTGTCATCATCCTCTGTATTCATACATCTAGCTGATATAACACTTTATGTCTGTGCTTTCAGAGGATCCCTCCAACCACATGCAAGTCATATGCGTGACATTGATGTGGACCTCAATGTCGGAAAAATCCAGAAGGTTAAGTTCCTCTGGAACAACCATGTGATCAATCTTTTCCGGCCCAAGCTAGGAGCTTCACAAATCACAGTGCAAAGTGGTGAAAATGGGACTGAGTGAGTATCTTTTATTCCACATACATTTTATTATCCATAATTACTTATCGATCTATCCATGTATGCAACCATCCATCCAGGGACCCACCTACCCATCTAAATAACCACCTACCCATCTGTGCATTCCTTTCTGTCCATCTGCTTAACCATTCACCCATCCATTTATCCATCGGCCATTTATCCAGTCATCCGTTTCTTTCGCTTCTGGCTATCCAGCCGTTATCTACCCAACTATTCATCTCAACCTCCCCACCCTCTGCTGCTGTCTATCCATCTGATTCATTTCGGAAAATCAAATATTTTCCTCAGGCTAAATTCAACTTGGCAGGAGTAAGGCATCAGTTGGTTTAATGCATAGATTTGAGAAACAGGCCAACATGAGACTATTTTATCCCAAACAATGAGGAAAATGCCTGGGCAGAAATTAGAGGAAATCGCTAAGTTAATTCCAGTGAGGGGGCCATTCTTAATGTGAATTGGTTTGTTTGGAGACTGTGGCATGAGAAGGATAGGGAGTGGGTTAGGATCTGGCTCACAGTGGCGATCTCTTCATATTCAAGGGAACACAGTCTTACTTGGTAGGGGGGCTGGGAGAGGACCTAACTGTGTTTAAAATATGGAAAGGGGCACCTTAGTGGCTCAGTGGGTTGAGCGATGGACTCGATTGCAGCTCAGGTCATGATCTTACTGTTTGTGCAACTGAACCATGCATTGGGCTCCAGGCTGAGAGCACAGAGCCTGCTTCTGATTCTCTCTCTCCCTCTCTCTCTGCCCCTCCCCCACTCAAGCTCACTCTCAAAATAACTAAACTTAGAACTATTTTTAATTTTTTTAGTGTTTATTTTGAGAGAGGGCGAGACAGAGTGAGAGAGACAGAGAGAATCTGAAACAAGCTTCAGGCTCTGAGCTGTCAGCACAGAGCTGGAAGCAGGGCTTGAAATTCACAAACCGTGAGATCATGACCTGAGCCAAAGTCGAATGCTTAACCTACTGAGCCACCCAGGCGCCCTTAAAAAAAATTTAAACACAGAATGAGAGAAGGCCACTGTCAAAGAAGAAAATTATAAAATAACAGGATGTTAGAGTCTGAAGGAAGCTTAGATATCACCTCTCAACAGCCTTCATTTTGAGATGAGGAAAGCGAGATAACGGAAATTCATGCAACATGTCTAAGACCACATAGCAAAGCTGGAGGGAAGAATACTGGGCCACAAAATGTTTCCGAAAACACACACCGAGGCCTTACTCAGCTGCACCACTTACCTGTGGGAGCTGTAAACCTTAATATTCTAGATCCCTCCCCATGTCATTGGAAGGATCAAACGTCACTGTGGCTGTGCCATTTCTTTGTACATGCAATAGCAGAGCACGAGCATGAGGCACAGAACAGACTTAGACCAAGGTCTTCTGACAGCCAATCCCACCCAGCTATAAACAGCCAGACGTGGAGCTGAGGATCTGTCAAGCCAGGTGTTAGAATGCATTGTGGAACTGTCTGGATTTCACAGTAGTGAGGTGGAGGTTGGGTGGAGTTATCGTTGCCAGTACAGTACAGCCCACACACTGTATATCGCAAGTACTAAAGTCACCACCTCACACAAGGGACCCTTGTCAAGGAGCTACATTCTGAAGCTGAGCCCTGAGGGAAGGCTGGTGTGGTCAACCATCCCACTTTACCAGAGACACTTCGAGTGCTGGAGGAGCCCGGAAGTGCCCTGCATTTCACCCCTGGGTGGCTGCCCCAACCCGACCAGGCTTCGCCCCTCAGGAGTGACAATCCTTCACGATCTTTTTTTTTTTTTAACATCTTTATTGAGATATCATTCCCATACCATACAATTCACCCTTGAGAAGGATATAATTCAATGGTCTTTAATAAATCACAGAGTTGTATAGTCATCACGTGATCAATTTTAGAATATTTCATTACCCCGAAAGGAAACCCCACACCCATTAGCCATCGCCTGCCAATCTCTTTGCCCAGCCCTAAGCAACCACTAGACTCCTTTCTATCCCTGTTGATTTTCCTGCTCCAGACACTTCATAGAAACAGAATCATATAAAACGTAGTCCTTTGTGATGGGCTTCCTTCACTCAGCCTCATGTTTTCAAGACCCATCCATGTTGTAACATGGGTCTATACTTCATTCCTTTTTCTTTCCAAACAATATTACATAGATAGGCCACTAATCTATGGCCTTTAGATTAATCAGTTTATCCATTAATCAGCTGATGGACATTTGGGTCGTTTCCACTTTGGGGCTATTATGAATAATGCTCCTTATATATAAGTTTTCATGTGGACATATGTTTTCATTTCCCTTGCGCATATAGGAGCAGAATTGCTAAGTCATATGATAACTTTAGGTTTAAGTTTTAGAGGAACTGCCAGACCGTTTTTCCGGAATGGCTGCCACCTTTTATGTTCCCAGAAGCCACATACAAAGACCATCCGTGATCTTGACTCTACGGGGAAAGTCCTCTCTGGGCAGGCTAAGGTGCTCCCGGGGACACATTGCCAGGCCCACAGACGCAGGTGCATCAGACAATCTCTTGGTTTCCAAGAAAAGAAAGGAAAGAAAAGAAAAGAAAAAAAAAGAAAAGAAAAGAAAGGAAAAGAAAGAAAAATCCTGGGTCTGATGCATCTGATTCATTCTCAGCTCATTAAGAAGCCACAGGGGAGAAGGACGTCCTTTGAATGGTTTTGCTTAGAATACCCTGAACTCAGTCTGGTCTAGCAGAGGCTTCCTGTCAAAGGGATCTGAATTCCAGGGCACTGGCTAACCGCTGTTTACGCATCTGAGGTCACGTTTCCACAAGCAAATCAGCCTCATGCTGAAAATGTTTTCCTCCGCAGGTGTAATTTTTGTAGCAACAGCACGGTGCGAGAAGACGTTTTGCAGTCTCTTTACCCTTGTTAGAAATGCAGCGTTCTCTTGTATCTTTGTGGTAATAAATTCTTTAATGTGCTTGGTTTGGCGTTGAGGTGTTAATTTGACACCCTTCTGTTCCGGGGTCACATTTCAGACATGATTTACGGGATGGAAGCTGAATTTGACCAGAGGGAGCGCCTGAAACCTCCCGCGGCCTTCCTCTGCCACCATCTCTCTTTCAGGGCACTCGGTGTGGTCTGTTCTAACGTATTTCCTTTCCTTAGACAATGAATTTCTGTCCTATTTGATAAGGTCATCATCGTTCCCATGTGTTGCCCACCCAGCTTTTAACATCCCAGGGTGGGAAGCAGATGCAGGGCAAGGGCAGCCTATGGCAGGAGGAACTCAGTGCAATTGTTATTTAGATTAAAGCCTGCTTATGGCCTTGGAGGGAAAGGGGTTAACATACATTCATACATGTAAATGATGCAAAATGCAGAAGATCCAGAAGAGTATTCTTACACAAGGTATGTCTCTGCCCACCCTCACCCTCCAAGTGTCTGGTTCCTCTTCTCAGAGACAAGCACAGTTTCTTGTTTTTTGTTTTTTCCCCAGAAATATTCTACATGTACACACACGTGCACCCATCTCACACAGGCAGCCCCAGCCCAACCCCCACGGTTATTGTTTTAAACAAATTGTCGCATACAATAGATACCGTTCTCACTGGTTTTTGCATTATCAATACATTGGGTATTAGTCTCTAATGGTACAGAAAAAGCCTCTTCATTCTTTTTACAGCTTCAGAGATGCCACGGACAATGCATGTGGTGGGCTAATGGACATAGGAGTTTTTCCAAAATTTACCCATTATGAATATTCATGCAGAGCCACTATCTTTTGTGGTTGTTTTACATCACAAAACTCTGGCCAGTAAATGTTTAGGACGTATCTCTTTTGGTCAAGATTGCCAAGCTGTCCATTGTAGCAAATGTACCAGCTTACAGTCCGGTCAACACCCCAAGTCGGCTGAACCATATGAAATCGCCACCCTTGTGGGCCAAGAAAGTAAATATTGGTCATTTCATACAGTTCCTTCTAACAGGAGGGTGCTTTGCACCCGTACCAACATGGTGAATTGTCCAACCTTTTTTGAATTTGGTAGGGTAAAGTCCTTTTCCTTAAATTGCAATCTGTGTTTATTATGAATGAGAGTGAACATCTTTTCCCTGTTGAATGGCCCTTTGCATTTCTGTCACTGTAAACTGTCCAAGTTGTTTGCCAATTCTAGACAGCTTTTTCATACCATTTTTACTTCAAAAACTTTTAATGTTTGTTTAGTTTTGAGAGAGAGACAGAGCGCAAGTCAGGGAGAGGCAGAGAGAGGGAGACACAGAATCTGAAGCTGCCTCCAGGCTCTGAGCTGTCAGCACAGAGCCTGACACTGGGGCTCGAACTCACGGACCGCGAGATCATGACCTGAGCGGAAGTCAGATGCTTAACCGTCTGAGCCACCCAGGTGTCCTATATCATTTTTACTTTAAAAAACACTTCAAAATGAAGAAAATTGGAATATTCTGTCAAATGCAGATTTTTCGCCAAGTTATCCTTCTCCCTGGGAGGAAACGGTAAGTCGGTTGAAGGGCCTGGGTGTCTCCTTACAGTGCTGGCACCCAGCCAGCCTGGACCCGGCTCCTACACAGAAGGTTCTCCAGGTGCTATAATCCAAGGGTACCCAGGGGAATCTAACCACCTGAACTCACACCAGGTCAAGGCTAGGTGGCGCGGCCACACCCAGGTTTCCAGCTTTCTTTCCGAGCCAGATACTGGTCTCCATGGTCATCTTTCAAGGCCATTGAGCAGGCAGAGTCTGTGCCCAGATCTTGGGGGTCTCAGTGCCACCCTGGGCAGAGAAGTGGGGGCCTTTGTGGAGTGTGGTCTTTCCAGCCTGGCCTTCTGCCCACGCATGGCCCCCCACACCCCTGGGGCTAGCCTGCCCACTTGTTCCTGGGACGCCAGTGAGCAGAAGGCTGGTGACACGTAGTGGATGTCACTTTCGGGGCATAAAACGTGGTGGTATGGGGTGCACCTGTCGGGCCAGGGGTGTGGTATTTCCTGTCCAATTCTTAGAATCCAGAAACAGCTTCATTTAGCAATTCTGGGGATGGTGTTGTGACAGAGCACTGCCTGGGATTCAGCCCGAGATTCCAAGAGGAGCTCCCACCCCCTTCACAGGGCTGCCTGGGGTTTGTAGCAGAAGTGCTTGAGTTCCACACCTTGGTTTTTTTTTTTTTTTTAGACTATTCTCTTTGTATTTTCTAACTTCTTTTCTTGAAACCCAATAGAGCATTTAAAATCTTGGTCTGGTGTAGTGAAGTAGGTCCTTATCCGATTACTACAAGACTCCCTGGATGTAAGTNTTTAAGGAGGAACATGTGCTTGAGCTGGGGAGGGGCACAGAGAGAGGGAGAGAGAATCCCATTGATCCCATGAACCATGCATGACCTGAGTCGAAATCAAGAGCCTGGTGCCCAACCGACTGAGCCACCCAGGTGTCCCGTGACCAGGTGGCTTTAAAAGAAAACCCTATGTCCAGGCCACACCCTGGACCAGTCAGAATTTCTGGGGTGGAGCCCAGCACCAGTACTTTTAAAGTTCCCAGGGCGAGTTACAGTCAGGTTTGAGAACTTCTAAGAGTTTGTAAGGACACTTGCTAATCCTTTACCACTTCTCAAATTCGGTGATACTCAGTTCTCCGGGAGGGCGGAGCTGGCTTTGAATCTCAGCGTCTTGTCTTTCTACCTGAACTACCTGGGCTGCTTACTTCACATCTCCAACCTCAACGCCTTCCCAGGAATAACAGAAGCCCTCCCGCACAGGGTGTCTATGACAAATAAGATAAAACATGCAGGGCACCTGGGTGGCTCAGTCAGTTAAGTGTCTGACTTCGGCTCAGGTCATGATCTCACAGTTTTGTGAGTTCAAGCCCCATGTTGGGCTCTGTGCATTGACCATGGGAAGCCTGCTTAGGATTCTCTCCCTCTCTCTCTCTCCCTCTCTCTTTCTCTCTCTCTCTCTCTTTCTCTCTCTCCCTCTCTAGCTCGCACTCTCTCTGTCTCTCTCTCCCTCTCTAGCTCGCACTCTCTCTGTCTCTCTCAAAATAAATAAACAATTTTTTTGAAAAGTTAAAAAGAAAGATAAAACAGGCAAAGCACTTAGTGCCTGATGCATGATAAACAGCCAATAAATGAAGCAGGAAGAAAAGGCAGTTCTGGGTTGCTCCTCAAGAGTCACAGAGACACCATGACCAAGATTAAAGACAAGTGTAGCCTCAGAGAAAGTATTTGAAGAGGACACAACAGGGAATTAGTATCCAGCATACATAATGGAAAACACAGCCCAAAAGAAAAACGGAAAAAGGGACGCGAGCAGACAACACACAAAGGGAAGTCTGAATAATAAATGTTTGAGAGTTACCTTTGCCAGTAAGGAGCGGAATATAAATGAAATTAACAACATGCCATTTGCAACCATCAGAATGTCCAAAATATAACTTCAGCAATAAAAAATAATGAGGGGTCCATATTTGTCAGCGTGGGTAGACGCCCCAAATGGCCTCTTGAGGATAAAAGCCAGGGCTGGTAAGATACCATTTAGATACAGAAATTACTATTTACATACATTTCTTAAATTTTTTTAAATTTATTTTTGAGAGAGAAAAACAGCCCAAGCACGGAAGGGGCAGGAAGACAGGGAGACACAGAATCCGAAGCAGGCTCCAGGCTCTGAGCTGTCAGCACACAGCCCAAAGCAGGGCTTGAACTCACAAACCGTGAGATCATGACCTGAGCCGAAGTCAGACCTGAGCTTGACCTACTGAACCCTTATGTACATTTTTATTCACAAAACGCTACAACCCACTGTGTATGTGGTACAAAATATCAAAACGTGAGCATTTAGAATCCTTCCTTATCAGTCATGTCATTTATTTTTCGTTACAATAGGACATAAGCGCACAGGATAAAATGTTCATCGTTGATAATTCCACACGGTGGTTTCAGAGGTGTTTCGGTCAATGCTATTTTTTTTTTTTTTGTAATTTTCATTTTGGACCCAATTTTAAAAAAAAATGCAGAATTGGAGATTTACAATATTTTAGAGCTCAGAACATGTGGCTGGTAGGCGGGGCTGCTGGTGAATGGTGACTGAGTGGATTCTGTGACCCCAACGCGGTCCCTCGTCTGTATTTGTATTCAAATCCTGATTCATCCGCCACTATTCCCAAGACACACAGCAAGAGCCTCCCTCCTCTGTATCTTGGGAGCCTGCATCTGTCACATCAAAGCCCTCCATCTTCAGGCTCTGACAATCTCGCCACTTGTCCCCAGGGTCATGCTGTCATGTTTATGCCAAATGGCACTACCGAGGAGGACAAAACCCAGGACCTGGGCAGCACCCTGCCAGAGCCAGCAGGGACCACAGTTGTAAAGATAGCTTTATTTCTTAGCATGTACCTGCCCAGGCACAAACCACAGAATTCCCACAAAGATCTCACTGATTTAAGATTTAATGGTAGCAGAGATGCGATACAAACCCTTCCATTAAGAACCAGGCATCTTCTTCTTGTCTCCTCAGCTTCCACAGGGGAAAAATGAGTCTTTTACAAAGCTGTTTCATACAATGTTATGTTAAATGAACAACAAATTACTTTTTCTTTTACTAGCTTTTAATGCTAATAGTGCCATTTATTCCTGACCTTCAGAAATATGATATATTTTAAATGACAACATAAAGTGTTCTTGTTTGAAAACGCAAGCTACTTTAGACTGCATATTATTACTTATAAGTATAGCATGTGTCAGCATCACACGGTTCAGCATCCCATTTGTATCTAACTGGTATATATTTCAGCTGACATTTATTGTTCTCCGGCATATGTGTCAAATTTCTTAATGATGACTCTGACAAAGGCATAGAGCTCGGTATATATAAATTACATTGGCTAGCATGTAATCAGTGTTATCTATTACAATGCTATTTGTGACAAATCATGCTCAAAATAAAAATTGAATTGATTTTTCTGTTATTTTAATATTGTGCCGCTCACAGCAAGCCTTTGATTGACTCTTAAACACTTTAATGTTCTATTTTTGTTTCAGGCAGATCAGAAATGGGATTTGCCCTATTTACGGAGCTAAAACAATTTGTAAAACCACAAAATCAAATTTCAAAAAGCATCTTTATTTTCCAGCCACAGGAGTAAATTTGGTGAAGTTATCATCACGGGGTCCACAACTTAGGGACGAAAGCCTCATACGCACATTTAATTTCTGTGCATCTATTTTCATCTAAATTCGATTTTAACTAAAATGCAGGGTATGAAAAGCCTCTGCAGGCCTTTGTCTCTATCTTGTCTCTCGACCAGTTGCAGCCTTTCTTCCCCCTGATTTGAGCTCCACATCACCTTGCTCTACTCCCTTTCAGCTGTGGGTTTGGACTATGTTCTATGCTCTGGATGCATGGAGGTCTCCAAAGGGGTCTCTCTTAAGGGGGGCACCTGCTTGAGCACCTGGGTGGCTCAGGCAGTTAAGCATCCGACTGTTGATTTCGGCTCAGGTCATGATCTCAAGGTTGTGAGATTGAGCCCCGCGCTGAGCGTGGAGCCTGCTTAATATTCTCTCTGCCCTTCCCCTGCTCCTTCTCTCTCTCTCACTCCCCTCCCCCCCCAAAAAAAGAGGGCAACTGCCTGACCCAAATTACTTATAAAATGCATCACTTATGGTTAGATCCTGGCTGGTATCATAGATTCCTACCCTTGGGTTAACGTGTTGTTTAGAGCAGGGGTCGGCCAATGAGGGTCCCCCGGGATTTGTATGGCCCTCCAGCTAAGAATAGTTTTCGCATTTTTAAACGTTCTTTTACAAAACTCAAAAGAATACTATTTCGTGATACATGAAAATTATATGAAATTAAAATTTCAGTGTCTATAAATAAAGTTTTATGGGAACACAGCCACACTTGTTCATTTACATATTGTCTAAAGCTGCTTTCCTGCTAAAACTGCAGAACTGAGTATTTGCATCAGGGACCAGATGGTCCATGAAGCATTAAAAAAAAAAAAAAAAGGACTATCTGGCCTTTAGAGAGAAAGTTTTCAAACCTTGGGTTAGGAGGAAGGGCCTCAGTAATTTATGTCTTATTAAAAGGATTGGCACCTTCAGGGCAGGGTCTGAGGCAGCTCTCAAATAAAATGCCACTTTCGTGACAATAAATTTCATAGAAAGCTTTGCACACACATTGGCTAAAAGGTCCTCAAAGTGTTCACAAGTAGAACAAATGAGGAAGAAGGACACTAAAGGAAATAAAACCTTAACCTTCATACAGCTGCAGATGTGATTAATGCGTACACAAATTATAAAATAAGTCAAAAATGCCCTTTAGACAAATGGGTTGAAAAATAAGCAGTCACCAAAATTGTGTTGAGCTCAAGCCAATGGAAGTGGCTTTAGGAAAAACAGGATTGAACCAAAGGTCTGTTAGCGGCTGCCAGCCCCCCAACCCTGAAGTGGGGGTCCGGGACTGTGGGAGCTAGGGAGGTGCCTCCGCAGCCTGATGGGAGATGCCTGGCGAGAGTTGCCCTTGGCATGACCTTCAGGAGCATGCATATGAACCAAAGGTCTGTTAGCGGCTGCCAGCCCCCCCAACCCTGAAGTGGGGGTCTGGGACTGTGGGAGCTAGGGAGGTGCCTCCGCAGCCTGATGGGAGACGCCTGGCGAGAGTTGCCCTTGGCATGACCTTCAGGAGCATGCATACCAGAAACAAGGCCTAAAGGACCTTGGGGCTGGGTGTTTGGCTCCTTCAGGCCATGGAATGCCTGGTGGCCCTTCCTAATGGTACCCAGGCTGTTCGGGAAAGGTAGGGGTACACGTTCTCTCTCAGCCTTTGGAGAATCCAAACAAATCTGGTTTGAGTCCAAATACGAACATGGGCTGTTATTGGGGACACATTAGCCTCCTTTGGGGAGGCCTACTTTTGTAAGACTGATGGAGGCTGGTATACCCCATTCTCTCCACCAAGTCCACCCCCATCAGCTGAAAAAACAAACAAACAAACAAACAAACAAAACCAAAGAGGCTTTCAAGGAGGGGGCAGATGTGGACTCTGGCTGTGGGGTCCAGCCACCTAATGACAGCTCTTGTGGAGTGCTGGGCTGGGCTGGGCTGGGCTGGGCACCAGGGGAAACGTCACGGAATTTGTTAGGGAAGAGGCTGGGGGGCGGGGGGGCTGGCGGTAATTTGCTTGAGGAACTTAGAGGCCTTCTGGGAAATGAGCTAAGACCCCAGCTCTTGAAACTCGTGGGGTGGGAGGGGTGCTGATGAGCAAGACCTGAAAACAGGGCAGGCAGATGAGGGCCTCCAGTCTCTGGCCTCAATTAAATCTTTTAACTTCTGTCTTTTTGGTGTTGTTTTTCCTTTCTTTTTTTTTTTTTTAAGTTTATTTATTTTGAGAAAGAGAGAGAGCAGGGGAGGGGCAGAGAGAGAGAGAATGCCACGGAGGCTCTGCACTGTCAGCTCAGAGCCTGACTCGGGGCTGGAACTCACGAACTGTGAGATCATAACCTGAGCAAGCAAGCGCCAGGCACCTAACAGACTGAGCCACCCAGGGGCCCTGATTTGTTGTTGTTTTTCTTTTCTAGAGTCTTTAGCTTGGCCAAGTTTCGCCCATCAGCCTTGCGCCACCAAAATGCCATGCCTTTTGTGTGCATGATCCGATTTAACCCTCTCAACCTCATGAAGAAGGAAGTGTCACTTTATAACAGAGCACTGAGGCTGGGAGTGGTTGAGTTCCTCACTCCAGATCACCCAGCAGTCACATTGC
>NW_027532585.1:5076551-5083343 GCF_008692635.1 Crocuta crocuta | reverse complement strand
TCAACATTCTGAACCACAGTATACTGGCTCTATCACATTATTACACTTCTGGGTGTCTCGTTTATACCCGTCTCTTTTCTTTCTGAATCGATCCGATGTTGACACCACGGCTCATTTAGCGGTGGTTTGTGTTACGGTGACGATGCTGCTGCAGAGGACGTGCCAGTGGGGCTTGAAGGTGAGGTGTGCAGACTCTGGCCTCGGCTGCCTGGGTTCAAGTTCTGGCTCTGCCATTTATCGTCTGTGTGACCCTGAGCAGCAGATGAATAAACTGCAAGAGGAAAAGGTTTATAATACTACTACTTAAATAAGCTATTCCAGGCAAAGGGCTTAGGAAGAGCCGGACATAAGGAGGGACATTAGCAGCCGCTTCTGTTTTTTATTATTGGCCAATCGTGCGTGTTCCGCCTGCCTCCTGGGGTAGAATCCCTGGAAGAAATGTACAGCAGTGGAGAACATTTTATTAGTGGCCAGGAGCCCGGGTTCTGAACCGTTTTCTATGAATAATTCGCTGTGTGGGCTCCAAGACATAACACCCCCACTCCCAGCCTATGTCAGCAACGGTCCCAGGCCCTTTTACCTCAATGGTAATTGACAATAACAATATTGACTGAGCACGTGTGGACCAGATTTACCCGCCTAATCTCTTCATCTTCATAACCAATCATGCTACTGAGTGAGCTGTTTTGTTGCCTTCATTTTACAAAGTAGGACTTTGAGGCTCAGAGAGGTTAAGGAAAGAACCCAGAGTCACACAGTCAGAAAAAAACAAAACAAAACAAAACAAAAGAGTTGAGCTATGCCTCCTGGCCACAGGCCTCATGGCTGTGCTGGAGCAAAGTCAAAGCTGTGATTGAGATCCTGTTTAGAGCCAGCCTGTCACCACTCTGGGATGGGGAGTGAGGCCAAGAAACCTGGCCACCCCCTCCCAGTACCTGGCCCCTGGGGGGATTCTCACACGGGGAGATAAAGAAGTGACCACAAAGGAGCACTTTAACGCTCAAGAAGCCAAACTCTCCCGACAAAAGGCCCCCCGTTGTTCCAAGCAACTGTGCAAACCCTCTCGCTCAGTTTCTTTAGTGTCTTCAGACCCAGGAAAATTTGTCTTATCAGGTAATGGAATTGTTTTTAGTGGCAAGAATGAGCTCATTACGGATGCAGCTTGTGCTAATTATGATAATTTGCTGTGCAGTAAAATCACCTCCCTACCTCCCCCCGACAGACAACGCTCCAGAAATTATAGGCTAGGGAGAAACAGCAAGGACAAAGATTAAGGAAAAGAATTGCAGTGCGGAACTGCTTCTACAAAAGGAGTTACAGATTTGCACATTGAACTTGGTGATCTGAATCACGAAGTTGGAGAAGAATTAGATACTATGAAACAATTCTTGATTGCCTTTATTCAAGTCTGTTACCTCTGTCACTGGGTTGTTTTTTGCTTTCATTTTACAGTCCAAGGCAATTTTTAAAGGTGGTATCAAATGAATTAGTCAGTGACTTAAATACTCTTGTCATGGATAAGATCAAAACGAGTGATCTTTGCAAGGAATCATTTCAATCCTGGCACCCCTTGATCTCACGGGCAAAGAGCTAAATAACCTTGAGTCCAGAGCAAACTCTGCAAATTCTGTGAGTTTGGCAACCAAAAAGATACCTCTTCGGTATCACTCATTTCTGAGTGCCGCAGAGGTGCGTCAGGCTGGGGCCACCTGCCCTAGGTAGGAGGCAGATCTATCTCCCATTTTCCTTTCTGGATGGTGGGGCCCCAGGGTTTTAAGAAAGTTGGAAAAAAATCTTATCTATATTCTCTTCCAGCCCTTTGAACAAGAGGCCAGGTACCTTCTACTGAGATGTGGCTTTTTTCCTCTACACATACAATCCCCAGAAGATTAAAACAGCTAAGATTTTTAAAAATAACATTTTTGTCCTGATTATGAAAACAATACCTGTTGGCTGTGAAACACGAGAAAGCATGCACACAAGAAAATAAAAATAACTAGTGGTATATCATCACCCAAATAACCATTGGAAGCATTATGGGTTAGTGTCCTCTCCACTCCCCCAACTGTTTTTTAAATAAAAAACAAGATTTGAGTGTGTGTGTGTGCGCGCGCGCGCGCGCGCATGGACGCGCGCACATGCATTTGTGTGTGTATACGTGGGGTCACTGTTATTATACAGTTTTATGGCCTGTTTTTCATGTCTTGTATTATAAATATTTGTCTATAACAATACTTTTCTATCACATTATTTTTTAATAATGGGATATACTGTAACCCTGAGTCTTATGAGGTTTGGGTTGTTGTTTTGTTTTATATGACAATCACCCTGTACACACATCCTTGGTTGTTTCCCTGGACTAGGAAAAATTTCTGCGCCAGGGCCCCTCTGGCTGGCCAGTGAAAGCTGTGAGTGTCTTTTCACAGTGCTTTAAAATGCAGAAAGTAAAATACATGAAATTATGTGAAATATGATCAAAACATTAAACAGGACAAATTTGTGAACTAACCATATGTTTCTTTATATATAGATTGAATAACAATATATAGAGGGTAGATATAGTAGCTTGAATAACTACATAATGATAAAGCAGTGATCAGCACTACCATTATTTTAAGCTGTTTGCAACAAATGTCAGATGATATGTACAGATCTGTGGCTTCCATTAGGATGAAGGGATAGGTGTGACTACAGCTTGTTGCATACATGAAGGGAATACTAAATCACACCTGGAGGCTCATAAAAACAAATATGTAACTTTTTTCTCATCAAAGCTCTTTATGCTCATCAGAGGTAAAGATCTGACCCCCGATTTCTGCCCGGGGAACCCTGGTGAAAATTCCCACCCGGGGCAGAGTACTGTGTCTTTTGGCTCTGCCTGTTTCTGACCTTTTGATGCCTCCTGGTCTCGCTGCTCCAGGAGCTGCATTTGATGCCTTCTGAGAGCCAGTGGCTGCCAAACGAGGTCAGAGAGAGTGCCTGTTCGTGGCAGCAGGAGGTAAGCCAGTGCTGTGGGTTGAACTGTGTCCCCGCAAAACGATACATCAAAGTCCTAACCCCCAGCACCCCAGACTATGACTTACTTGGAAATAGGCTCATTGTAGGTGTCCTTCAAGAAGACTGCTGTGTGAAGACACAGAGACGCAGAGGGACACTGTGTGACCATAAAGACAGAGATTATAGTTACGTACCAAGGAAGGCCAAGGATTGCCAGCAAACCACCAGGAGCTGGGAAGAGGCAAGGAAGGATTCTCCCTTAAGGCTGCAGAGGAAGCGTGGTCCTATTAACACCTTGAATTTGGATTTCTAGCTTCCAGAACTGGGAGGCAATAAACTTCTGTTGCCTCATGGTACCTGTCTGAGGTAGTGTTCCGGCAGCCCTAGGAGACAAATACTCTCGTGTCTGCCAGTCGGGGTCTCCTGGGGACTGGGATTTGAGACACTGGGGTTGGTGGGCATGGCATCTGTCCCACCAGTGGGAACTGCCATACTGGGACCCAAGATGGCTGATGGGGACTGATGGTTAGAGGGCTGGGCTAGGGCTTCAGGAAGAGTCTGATCCAGGTGCACACAGTTCCCTCAAGGTAAGGAAGAGATGGGCCTCTCTCCCTGGATTTTCTTAATGGCAGCATGACCTGCAACCCCCGTCCCCATGGAAACCTTCAGTGTGCTGAGAAGCATCCTCTTTATTCCCACACAACAACAAAAGGTCTTTGTCATTAATGACATCTTATGGCTGAACAGGGTGCAGGTGGCAGTCGAAAGGATTCTTAGGTTTTGAAAGTTCCCTAGTGCCTGTTGGGTGTGGGTCAGGACCTGGTTCTCATGTAAGAATGGTGAGCTTTTGAGTCTCCCCTCTCCTTGAGAGGCTGTCTGCATCAGCTTTCTGCATACTTTGCTGAGGACAGTGGCTCTAGATAAATCTTGCCGTTGTAGGACATATTTGATCTCTGGGCACAGCCACACGTCACTGGAGGTCTGGGGTCCTCGGTCAGGGGTCTTCCGTGGGCAGGATAGCTACCACCTGAAAGAGAAACCGTCCCAACTGGTTGCAGGCAGATGGCCCAGCTAAGCAGCGAGGCTCTTGCCAACATTTCATCCCCTTCTTAAAAGTACTGGGAAGGCAAGAAGGAGGACTCCCTTACCTGGGATAGAAACCTCCGGATATTTCGGCAGCAGCCCTTCGTGCTGCAAAACCTTTGGAGAAGGAGCAGAAGAAGGCTGTGTGGACCCGACTCCATATATTCTAAAGAACAAAAGTCATAGACTTACTCCTTTTTTTTTAATAATAAAAAGAAGAAATATAATCTCTGCAAGTCCTATGTGAGCAGAGCATGTTTCTTTCTAATCCTTACATTTATCCTAAAATGAAAGGATTATTGAATCTCCATTTTGCAGAAGGGAAAACCGAGGCCAAAGAGCTGCCCTACATGTCCACACCACATCCCTCCCTTGGTCCTTGTTGCTGCCAGGACATGTGGCCCTCCCAGCCTCTCCCCTACAAACTAGCCAAGACCACACGCAGGGCTTCTGAAGAATGCTGGGTGGGGTGAGGAGTGGAGGGGAGCTGCCCGCCTTGAAGGCCCCAGTTATAAACGAGACCCCCTCCATAAAATAAATCAAATGTTAAAGGACCCCTAGAGCTGGGGTGGGGCATCCGGGAACCTCCCACCCCAACATCTGCTCTTGCCCTGGTTCCTGTCGCCTGTGGCTACGCCGCAAGCCCGACTTACTCCTCATACGGCTTCAGGTGAGCCCTCCTGGCCTGCTCCCTGATGTCTAGGAAGTCTCTGTAGCAGTTTCTGGCCATGACGGTGTACCGTGTGGCGCAGCCCAATTCAGTGACCCTGGCCCTGGGGAGGTAGCCAGCCCAGCCAGGGATCGGGGGCTCCTGGAGAGGTTTCTTTATGTGTTTGCATTCTGTAAAGATACCGTGCTTCCTGAGGGCTTTGGGAAGCCACACAGCGAGCTGGCACCCCAGCAGCTACCCCGGCGAACCCCGAGGCCCCCAGATGCCCGAAGCGCAGCTCTCACGGCTTGGTTGATACTGTGTACCAGGGACCCTGGTAGGGGCTTTGCAAATACCGTCTCATTTCATTCTCTCACGAACTGTAAGAAGTCGACAGCATTATTACCTACACCTTACAGGGGGAGACACAGACCCTAAAGAAGTTAAGAGCGTTTTGGCCAAGGTCACGCGGCAAGGAAGTGGTAGGGCCAGGCTTCAAACCTGCGTCTGTCTGATTCTCTAGTTTTTTTTCTCTTCAACAGACCCTGCTCCTCTCTCAGGTTAATAAAAAAGCTTCTTTTGCAGTTTACATAAAGGAATCAGGAAAAGCAACCAGGTTAGAAGGGAGCACGTCAGGCTGAGCACCAGGAACCTGCCTTCAGGTCACAAACGACTCTGGCTGACTGACCCTGGGCAACTTCGCGTTTGTGAGATGAAAGAGAACGGCCCGCCTGCCTCTTCTGGCTGCTGTCAGAATAGAATTAGGCCACAGAGTTCCAGAACCTCAGAGCTGAACGCACCGCAGGGAGAATCTAGTCCATCCTTCCCTGCACTGGATGAAGGAACTGGAGTCCAGAGAAGGGAAGCAATGTATCTTACATCACTCAGCGAACAGTCACAGAACTGGGCTAAAGCCTAAACTCCAAAGGCAGATGCTCTTTGTTATGGCTTGGACAACTGGAAAGCACAAGCAACATGTGAGTCAGCCGCCCCACACAACCAGAGTAACAATAAGAAAGGCAATGCTGGAGTCCGTTACGTTTCCTCTAGGCTTTTAGACCTTAAAAATGGTCTAGGGCAAATCATCGCTGTGATTAGCATTACATAACCGCACCATCAGTTGTTTCCGTCTTCGTGGTTGTTCCTCCAGGCCAACCCCTTCCTACCCAGCTAGTACCTGCAAGAGCTGGGTTCGAACCGAGGTCTGATCTCAGACAAGGGTCTCCACCACCTCCGCAGACTCAATTCCCTCAGTGCTAAAATGGGAATAATAGGGGCGCCTGGGTGGCTCAGTCGGTTAAGCGCCCAACTTCAGCTCAGGTCATGATCTCACGGTTCGTGGGTTCGAGCCCCACATCAGGTTCTGTGCTGACAGCTTGGAGCCTGGAGCCTGCTTTGGATTCTGTGTCTCCCACTCTCTCTCTGCCTTCCTCTGCTCATGTTCTGTCTCTCTCAAAAATAAACATTAAAAATTTTTAAAAATAAAATAAAACGGGAATAGTATCATCAGAGTCATAGCACTGCCATTCATGAAATAATAGTGCCCCGCACAGAGAAGGCAACTAAAACTGAGAGGGTAGGTAAGGCCCGAACGTTCGTGGTGACTTGCCAGGGGTCTCAGTTCCCAGCACCTTCTTGCCTGACCAGGACCATGTCCCTCTCCCCCCCCNNCGTGGCGGCCCAGGGGCCCTGCCTGACCCTGCCCTTGTGCCCAGGGGGTGAGGGGGCTGGTTTCCAGGAGCCGGTACCCAAAGTCAGGGGGTGGTACTGCCGGCAGTACTGGTGCAGCGCCCGCAGGACCGTCTCTTCGGAGCAGATGGGTTTCAGTTTCCGGGCAGTGGCCACCGAGCACCGAAATTCCTCCAGCTGGTTTTTATATCGCTGTGTGATCTCCTGGAAGGTTCTCAAGCACTGGGACATGTCGTCCTTGCCGGTGGAGCCGTGGCAGCTAAGGTAGGGCACGAAGCCTGCAAGAGCCCACGAATCACAGCCTTCAGCAAGGCGATCAGAACCTGCAGAAACTCCCCAGAACCTCAGCCTCCTCCCCTCTCCCCGCCCCCCCC
>NW_027532585.1:5025156-5076537 GCF_008692635.1 Crocuta crocuta | reverse complement strand
AAAAAAAAAAAAAAAAATGACTTCGGAGCTGGGGAGGGAAGGCCCATTTCTACAAAGACGATGGCAGTAATATTCTTTGATGGCAAGGCCCCCGATGTCAGTCTGAACAGCAAATGGGGAAAGCATTTAATGGGCCAAAATGATAGTCTGAGGAGTAATTGAAATTATTTCATCTTTTTAGAGAGAAAGCTTATTTTCCTTGACACGTCCCAAATGCAATTTGGGATCTTTTTTTGTCGGACCATCAGGGGAAATTGTGGGCTTATTAAAAGCTGAGACCTATTACACACACACAAAAAGGTAAATTCATTATCTGGGAGGTCCATCCCCTAGAACAATTTTTTGCCATTTCCCACAAAATAACATGTAATCATTACTATTAGTATGGGTAAAACACAAGTATTTATTTAAACTAGATGCTGAATCCTAGGGACTATAATATTGTCACAATAAAACTCTCTCTCTTTTTTTTAAAGAATGGATGAGGGAAAACTGGCTAAGAATTTGGTTTTAAATGGCTAGAGAGATAAAGAAATAAATACCCCTCACTCGTTCCTGAAGCCCGGACATTTTGCCTTTGTCCCTAAAGAAAACCTGACTGCAGAGTTAAAAGCAGAACTCCTGCCTCCTACACCATATGAGAAGCTGCTTCTGGAAGAATCTAATTTCTAAACTGATGAAGTTCTCCACCTACTAGTCAGTGTCCCCAACCCTGGCAATTCAAAGATACCCCAGTGTGGTGGGGAGGGGGGGACCATAGAAACTGAGGGGCCCTGCGACCAGGTCCTCCCTTGCCCTGCAGAGATTTTATGTGCATGTGTATGTGCACACACACGGGAGGCCACAAGCTACCCTCGCTGAGTCTTGCTAAGGGCCAGGACATCTTAAATAGCTTGCGTGTGCTGGCTCCTTCCTTCTCACAACAACCAGGTGAGATATCCGTCATTATCCTGTGTAGAACTATGTCTCCCAAATAGCTATGTCCAAGTCTAGTCCCTGGGACCTGCGAATGGGACCTTATCTGGCAATACGGTCTTTGTAGCCGTCATGAAGTTTTGGAAAATGAGACTGTCCTTGGCCAAGGATGGGGCCCTAAATCCAACCATCTCTGTCTTAGTCCGCTGTCTGTGTCTGGCCAGCTGACTAGGCCAGTAGAGGCTACTTGTCAAAAGCTAAAGCATCTTTTAGCTTCTGAGGATACTTGTCGAAAGCACTCCATTATAAGAGAAGGGAAAGGGAGGTTGAGAAAGAGACACTGAGATGCAGGGCAGTGTGAAGATGGAGGCCAAGATTGGGGCTGAGCTACAAGCGAAGAGACAGATGAGGCCACCAGAAACTGGAAGTGAAGAAGCACCCTCCTCTGCAGGCTTCAGAGAGAGCATGGCCCAACCAAACCTGGATTTCAGCAGGCTAGCCTCCAGAGCTGTGAGAGAACAAATATCTGTTGTCTTAAACAGAGCCCTAAGAGGGGGCGCCTGGGTGGCTCAGTCGGTTGAGCGTCCGACTTTGGCTCAGGTCATGATCTAGTGGTTCATGAGGTCGGGCCCCACACTGGGCTCTGTGCTGACAGCTCAAAGCGTGGAGCCTGCCTCAGACTCTGTGTCCCCTTCTCTCTCGCCCCCTCTCCCACTCATCCTCCCTCTCCCTCTCTCTCTCTCTCTCTCTCAAAATATAAATATTAAACATTTAAAAAAAGAATAAACAGAGCTCTAAGAAACTAATACACCCATTTAATAGGCACTTAAACTTACCACAGAAAGTAAATCATACATGCAGTGGCCACACAGGGGCTGAAACCTCAGTTTGTTAGAATTCAAAGCCTGTTCCCTGAACCAGCCAGTGGGCTAAGGGGTGAGGCCCGGCAGCCTTGAATACCCGCCCTGCACCTCCTCTCCTAAGAACACTTATCTGTGAGAGCTGGGAGCCTATGAGGACCACTGCATTTGTCACAGGGACATGACTTAGTAAGTTCCTGATGGCCCAGAAGCCTGAGGAAGAGCACCTTTAGATAGAATGACCAACTGTCCCTGTTTGCCAAGGACTTAGGGGCTTCATGGGACACAGGACTTTCAGTGCTAAAACCGGGGCCATTCCAGACAAACCGGGGCACTTGCCCACTCTTCCTCTGGGGGGTGCAGGAAGGAATGGGACCATAAGAACAGTCCTTGTGCAAGAGTTGAGAACGTCTACTTGGGAAAAATGACAGGGCCTCAGCTTATTCATTGCGTCTGTCCCCACAGCATTGTGTCTATCCTGGCCCAAACGCACTCAAGGGACATTCCGTGCTTCCTGCACACCAGGCCACATCCTGGGAGATCTGGCCTAAGTTATATCTCTCCATTCATCAGAGCCCAGTTATCAGCCGTTCTTCAGCAAAGGAGTGCTTTCCGCAAGTGTCCTAAAGAAACTAAAGTGTCTGTACTGGCCCAATTGGCCATAAAGACACGGACAGTGGACCAACACAGGGACAGTGACCAGGACCAGAGCACATCGGCAGGGCACGTCACCACTTACCACTGTAGCCTGGTGTGACCGGCAGGTGTCTCATGAAGGTCTTGGAAGACTCCATGATTTCACTGTCTGTTGATGAAGGGGAGAGGGAATGAAATTGTCTAATCAAATGTCCCTATCTCAAGAACACACTGTACGCATGTGTGCTAGAGTCCCTGGGAGTGGAATGACCCTGCCAGGGGGTTGGGAAAGAGAGGCAGCACCGCCATCATAACACAGAACAAGCAGATAAAACCAATGCTCTAATTTCACCTTTTACATGAACTTAGATAGAGTGTGTGTAGACCACCCCCCCAGGGTCTCCCCTCCTGGGGCCTCCTCCGTCCACCCAAACTTCTTCCTATCCATCCATCCATCCATCCATCCAGCAATCATGAACTGTACACTCACTGTGGCCAACACCTGTCATGAGGATAGAATATAAAGATGAGCAAGACCCAGAGGCCCCCACGTGAAGCTCTTGAACCTCACAGAAGGGAAGAGAAGAAGTACCCCTAGCCCCAGAGCCTTTCTTTTTCCAGGTGGAAAAGGTTGCAGTGCTGATTTCTGCTGTCCCCCACCACCAAATGTCTGAAGACATTTTTGGTTGTCACAACTGGGGTACGAGGTGCTGCTGGTATCTAGTGAGTTAGAGGCCAAGGATGCTGCTAAACAACAAAGAATTAGAGTAAGTTCCAGCTGGAAGGGCTCGGAAGTCCCCAAAGGTTGGCATAGAGTCCAAGATGGGTGAGGGGTGGGGGGGGGCGTATGGCTGCAGCATGTGTATGGGATGCTGCCTCCCCAAACAGACCCCTCCCTTCTTCCGGGATGGGCTGGGTCCCCTCCACTGGGACAGGGCCTGTATCTGGGCACCTGGTTACAAGGCCAAGCCAGCTCATCTCTCACAAGTGGTGCCCTGGCCACCAGGACAGGTGGTCTTGGGGGCAGAGGGGGGCTACAGTCAGGGTTTAGTCAGCAGCGATGGGAATTTTAAACACACTCAGACATTGACAGAACACTTGCTATGACACAGCCCACCCAGAACTATATTCTTGGTAAATCGTCTTCGCCGCCCTAAGGGTTAGTTCCCATTTGAGTCCCCCATTGATAGAGGAGAAAAATGAAGGCCGAGAAGCTAAGTAATCTGTCTGCGGGTTCTCCCGCCCAAGGAGGTCTGAACGGACGATATCTACACTCTGAGGGCGCGTATATAGCATAACTGTTACCCAAAAGCGCGGCCCTGGCGTGTGGGCGGCACCTGGCGCAGGTGAGTGGTGGCCTGGGCGGTTCCTCTGAGCAGCGAAATCCCAGAGGAGGAGGAACGTGGAGAGGAGGTGTGTCGGGGGGGTGGGCGCCCGGGAAGGGGTCGGAAAGCGAGGTCACAGCCCCCTACTCCCTCTCCCCGGCCACTCCCACATCCTCACTCCGGTGGGCGTAGACCTCCACAGGCCAGCAGCCCTCCTGGCCTCCGCCTTCCCGCCGGCCTTTGTGCGCTCACCCCCCCGAAGGAGGAGGGGCCGGACCCCGGCTGCCCCTCCTCCTCGCTCAACTCTCCTGCCCATGACCTCACCTCTCCCCACAGGCCAGGTGCGGATGAACACGAGTAGATGTAGATGCGGCTGCGCCTCCCCACCCCGGCTCCTGGCTCAGCGTCAGCCTCCCCGGCCCCCCCATGAAATCCAGGGATTGGCCNGGCCCCCCCTCCTCCCCCTCCCCCGCTGAGCCCCTCTGGGTTTTGGAACTGGGGAGAGCGCTGTGTGTGGGGATCTAGGTCAAAGCGGCCTTTTCTGCTATAGACAGTGGGACTATCTGGGTTGGGGTCCGGAGGTCCCAGTGGGGACTTCCTCCGGGAGTCAGGGCCTGTGTTAGGGGCTGGCAGGGGGCGGGAAGCAGCCGGAGGGAAGGAGAAGCCTCTGGGGGTGGAGATTTCCCTACCCTGGGGCAGGCAGGGCTGCAGAAAGGGGAAATCCACTGCGGAGAAGGTGGGGCTGTGACACGAAGTAGGGCCAAACTCCTTTCTAATCGCCCTCATCTCATGGGAGCTAAAGGGGGCCTGAGCCTTCATCTCATTGGATGGACACCAACATGCCCACTGTGTGAGCCAGGCGGAGGGAATGACGGGCTTTACAGACTGCGTGAGAAAACCCAGCCCTGGCCACCTGAACACACGGCTTTCCAAGAGGCTGGTGTGCTTTACTGCATCTCCCAGCCGTCCCTGCCTCTGCGTCCTGAGAGGCGAACTTCACAAGAAGCCTGGTAAAGCTGCCCACTGAGGTCCATGTGGACCTGCCTCGGCATCCTCGGAGTCCACCACAGACTCTCCAGAAGCTTCTAAAGCCAACTCTAGAGGGCGACCCAGACACAGAGCCTGGAATAAACTCGAGGCTCTAGACACAGCCACCAGCTTGGCATGCCTGCTAGGATAGGAGACCGCAAGGCACCAGTTCTAGACCCTTCTGCTTCTTTCTCAAAGCCCTTCATGTGGGTGTGGTGGAGGTGTCAGAGGTGGGGCTCAGCTGCCTTCTGTAGGGGCCCGGAACATGGATGGAGCCCTGCTCCCAGCGAACACAGGAGCCAGTCTAGTTGTAATGGAAGTTAATTTAAAAAAAGAAAGAAGAAAAAAAGGCTTGCAACATTTAGGAAAAGATCTGAAAATCAATCTCCACCTGAGATGGTGTGGAGGGGGAAGTCCGTGATGATACAGCTATAATTCCATTCACAGATTCATAGTGAAAAAAATAAACAAAAGCTTGGGCCACACGAGATCCAGAATTTGGCTTTATTAGACATCCGTGAAGACAGAGTTTGCAGGTACAATCTCGTCAAGTTCAGACAGCTGCAAGGTTCTGTGGAGTGTGAATTTATCCTGTAGTGGACGAGACCCCGATGGCTGACGCTTTAGAATAAAGTTCCATATTCCAAGCAGATGAGAGGTGTGACCTAACGGACAACGAGTTGTAAAGTAGTTACCCCCCGTAAGTCGTTTCCCAGCACAAACACGCAGCTCGATCACAGCTACTTCATCTCTACAACTGTGAAATTCGATCTTCAACTAATTATGCATTTTGACTCCTGTGTATATTGATGCATGCGATTCTTTGCCACCCTGGCAATTAACCAGACCTAGACTCTAGAAGCTAAACTTGATCTAAATAACATCCTAGGGGTAGGGCAGGCTCTGTAATCTGGACTCAGTCTTAGTCATCACTCTGCAAAAGTGCCTGTATGTCTCCTCTCTTGCCCATCTTTTCTGTCACTTGTCTGTCATTCAGCATTTATTAATGCCTGCTGTGTACAGAAAGGGCAGTTATAAAGGAAATCTCCAACAGTTCTGCTTCCAAAACATGATCAGATACTATGGCCAGGGACCACCGAGTGATGGTCAAGACAACAGGCCTTTTAGAAACTTTCCAAGATTAGAAAACGTGTCCAAGTGTATTTAGCCAGTGTTCTTATTCTAGAATATGTCATTTCATGGGGAGGAGGGAGAGGGAGAATGGATTTGGGGATTCCCTTTAATGAGGTTGACAATTGGGGCTGCATTTCTGGGGCCAGAAGAAAGTTCCAGTAAAGGTATCCCTCCCTCTCCACCACCTATCTGCCAACAGACAGATTTCAACCAACTCACTGAAGAGAAGTCGTAGACAAGGAGACATGCCTGATGCAAGGTGGGTAGGCCTTACTATGGCCGAAAAGAAAGACTTGACTAAATTACTTACACACTTAATCCAGCAGAAAGGCTGGATTTGTGCACCACTTGATTCCTTCTGTGTAACCCTCTCATCCTGACATCACTGCACAAGGACCCCACTTTGCCCTCAGAGTGACCGCTCTGCCCCACAAGAAGTTGATAAACCCTGCAGGGACACAGAGAGTGTTCGTAGGTTTTTCTGCACAGTCATGTTGCTTATAGAACCAGAATGTTCAGCTCTCAAAGACTGGACAGGAGAAGCGATACATTATTATGCTCCTTTAAATATAAACTGTGAGCCTTTGGGAAGGATGTGAGTGGAGCAAGTTCTGACGAAGCCGTTCATCCAGCTGGTGTCCCTTTTTCTGGAGTATTCTGACCCTCGGCACCTCTGACTATTGCTCGGTCTTGCAAACGCAGTCCATAGCTTAGGATCGGTACAGATTGATAAGTAAGTGCAATTAAAAAATAAAGCCGTGGGAAATTAAAAGGCAGCAATGTCATCAATAAAATTCAAAGAGCATTTTCCTTTTTTTTTTAACAAGAAAAGCACATTGTAGAAATAAAGATTCTGTACAATATTCTAATATTGTATGTACATAAAATTATATTACCTATAACTAAATTGAAAAGTCTTATTTGTAGAGTATGGCTGGCAACATCAAAGAAAGACCCAGAACATTTAGCTTTTGAAGCAGAGCAGGCAGAAGAGAAGCCCAGCAAACACACCTTTGTGCCTGGACGCGAGCTCCCGCTACTAAGTCACGTGAGCAGCATTCTCTAATTCGGTGCTTTGTTCGAGTTTCACATTGGAGCAGGGAATTCTGCGGCAGGCCAGGCTGGCAGGCCATGGGAGCGAGATGTGTTCCAAAGACATTGGAAAAGCAGTGTCAAATCTGCATATTGGCGACATAATGGGGTTGGTGAATCCAGCTTGCATTTGAAGTTAGTTCCTCAGCTCATCCTGGGTTCATTCATTATGCATGCCTCCAGGGATTTAAAATCAGAATGAGTCCCAGCAGACAAGCCAGGGGGTTCCTCGGGGCCATTCTCGGGGTGCCTCCGTCCAACCTTTTTCCCTCACAGGCCCTTCTTGCGAGCCCTAAAAGCCAGGAGGAGCCTTCGCCCCGGTGCACAAAGGGCAAACTGTGGCACCCCGGCTCTTCACTTGTAAACCCTCTCCGTAAGGGAGCCCCAAACTGGAAGACTGTAGGCACTGGGGGTCAGTAATTCAGCTTGCAACAAAACCTAAAGTCAGGAGTACCCAGACTCCCACGGGACCACAGTCCCCTGTGGTGGCCTCTGAAAGAAAATGCAGATGCTGGTCCCCCTTCCCCAAACCCCAGCTTCCATTTGTAAAAGGAAAAGGATCCAGGAACCACGAGGACAATCCACAGATACAATCTGCTTTGAAAAAGACCTGGCTGAATTCGTCAAGTACAGATCTAGGAATTCCTTTGAGATACACTTAAAAAAAAAAAAAACAAAAAAAAAAACAAAAAAACCCTGAAGATTCCAGTGAAACATTTCACAGTGCAGATTCTCTATCCAGGTATCACCAGTGTATTCGTTCTGAAATGTGGGACTACGTGGCTGAAACGCTCTGTTAGATGAGGGTGAAGAGGGAGTTAATTTAAAATACGTTCGCCTGTCAAGGTGAGGGGCTGTTCCAGACTCGCGGGCTGGCTGATGTGAACAAGGCATTCTACAGCCTCCTTTCCTGACCCAGAATCCTACTAAGGTTAATGCGAATTACTTAGGAGTTCAGAAGTCAGAATCTGGCATCCAGGGAATGATGTCGCAGCATATGATTTGGGATAAGTCAGCAGTGCCTTAATATCCATTTCCCTTGAAGCAAGTATTCACCTGCGGAAAAGTTAAGGTGCCTGCTCTCCCACTAACTCAAGTCCTAGTCGATGAGCCGGCTGTCGTTACTCCTCACTGAGCCTATTCAGAATTCAAATCATGAGAACCTAAAATAGTGCCCCGCGTGGGCAGTCTTCTCCCACCAGCTGAAAATGCTCCCAGCTCCTGCTGAATCACCACATTTAATCACATGATAATGACAAGAAATCAGCTGCAGATGGGTGGCATTTTATATTGACTGCCGTCCCCCAGGAAGTGTGCAAAGAAACGTCTCAAATAGATGAAGAATCTCCTCCTGGCTCAGAGATCTCACTTCCAATCTAAAAAGACAGCGATAGGGCATCCTGAGTCCTGCTTAGCTGAATCACTGCTGCAGAAACGGACCGATTCCCTTGGTGGGTGGGGGTCCCACCACTTTGTACCTACAAAAACTAGTTGCTCTCCCAGGATCCTCAGATTTCTTATTCCCAAACCTCCATCTCAATTTCTGACACTTGTTCTGACTCCAGTGTGCCCTCGAAAATCCCTAATTATTTCTTGCCCTGGTGGTTCCCATCTTCCTTGCTGAAATCCAGGCGGGTGATGCTGAGGGTCAAGGGCAGGGAAAGAACAGTCAGGGTTGAGGTCAGCAGATGCAGGTGAGCAGAGTCCAAGGTCAGGGCAAGCGGCAGGAGAGCCCGTTAGTAATTCAAGAAGTCAATCCCAACCTTGACACTCTTCGAGGTGGCTATATCGATGGCTGTGGCCTTGATCTCTGTGTCCCCAAACTGCATGAGGGTCTGGATCTCCCTCCGGGGGGGCACGGCTGTGCCGCTGGTCCCTGTGAGATCCAGGCGGAGCGTACCGCACTTCTTCACCCCCGGGTCGGTGATGAAGCTCACGTCGTCGTGCTCAGAGCTGTAGATGTTGATGACGATGACCAGCTGGGAAGGCTTGGCCGGGGTGTAGCTACGCTTGACCAGCTCCCCCAGGGCCACCGACTGGTCGGCAGAGATGAACTTGTCAAAGACATCGGTGCACCAGCGAGTGCCGTCCTTCACCAGCAGCTTCTCGGGCGGGTGCTTGCCTTCCACATAGCGGTTCAGCACGCCCACCCCATAGGTAAGGGGCGACCGGCGCACCTTGATGACGGCGGGGTCCAGGCCGAAGAGCACGGCGCCCTTGAGGATGGTGAGGCCCACGTCCTGCGGGATGATGATGCGACACTTGTCCCCGAAGGCAGCCTGCACTGCCTGCTGAAGCAGGGGCGCCTCCGCAAAGCCTCCCACCAGGAAGAGGAACTTGACAGTGGACACCTCGGGCTTCTGAAACAGGTCCCCTGAAAGCAAAGAGGAAGGGACAGTGCTCTGTCACCAAAATCCAGCAGCGGGGAGACTGGTGGCCTAAGAAAGTGGCAAACGGACAAAACCACATGGCCCCAAGGGGAAAGACACATCTAAGGTGGCTGGACAGAATTTTTGTAGAACTGGTCTTCATTTTTTTTTAATGTTTATTTTTGAGAGAGAGAGAGTGTGTGAGTGGGGGCAGGGCAGAGAGGGGACAGAGGATCTGAGGCAGGCTCTGAGCTGACAGCAGAGAGCCCGACGTGGGGCTCGAACCCACAACACATGAGATTGTGATCTGAATGGAAGTTGTACGCTTAACCAACTAAGGCACCCAGGTGTCCCTGTAGAGCTGGTCTTCAAGAAAACAGGGAGGTTTGCATACCTATATGCTCAGGGATAAAAACCAAAGCCATTGCTAAATGGAAACATTTTAACAGCTAGATGGTGATCCATTCAAGGAGTAATTTGTTAGGCATAAATAAATACTCCTGACGTTCTCCAAACGTGTGGTCCTGCTAAGTAAGTCAAGGCAGTCTGTGACAAAAACTGTTCTTTGGGGGTGCCTGGGTGGCTCAGTCGGTTAAGCATCCGACTTTGGCTCAGGTCATGATCTCATGGTTCCTGAGTTCAAGCCCAGCATCAGGCTCTCTGTGCTGACAGCGGGGAGCCTGGAGCCTGCTTCGGATTCTGTGTCTCCCTCTCTCTTTGTTCCTCCCCTACTTATGCCCTCTCTCTCTCAAAAATAAATAAAAATTTTAAAAATTTAAAACAAAAAAAACCTATTCTTTGGTTTTCAAAGACAGTCTGATTTAGTAGGTATGGTGGGGTGGGGGGGAAGTGAATGGGGAGCCTGGGTACTAAAAAAGGTCCCCAGGGAGTCTACTGTGTGTCCCTGAAAGAGGGCCACTGAGGGCTGGATTCTGTTTGCCCCCTTGCAGAAAACCTTTCTTTGGTCCCCAGCAAAGGTGATGGCTCCTCCCGTATCCCAATAAAGCAAAGACTGGGCACTCCCTCGGCCCTGTCACTCCAGGCTAACACCCCTGCAGAGCTCCGAGCTCCCTGACTTCTGAAGCCAAGCCCAAGGCCCAGGTGAAGGCAGGCGCTGGGCAGCTTTGCAGTAGCTGAGGGGAGGGGTCTGGAGAGCCTATGCCCAGCAACCTCCCACATACGTGCCCAGGCCCTGCCTGCCCCTGCCCAGGCCCCCACCTGTGGCTCCCAGCCTCAGACCCCCTGCTGGCCGGACTTCACATGCTCTAGCTGGTGACGCAGGAGAAGTCAGTCCCTGTTGGGCTCTGCCCCTCTGAGTGGCTGAGCCCCAGCCAATACTCACGGAGATGCTCAATGATGCTGTCAATGGTTGGCTTAAAAAGGGCATTCATGGCATCTGGACTCATCCTCAGCATCCCTTGCGAGGACCACTTCACAAAGTCCACACTGTGGGTGGGAGGGGGGTGGCACAGAGAGAAAGCAGCAGTGAGTGGATAGGGGAGACCCAGGCTACTGTGCACAGAGATGGCCCCTCACAGGACAGAACGGCTGCCACATCTAAGGGAACAGAAGGGGTTTGAAAGTCCTTGGAAATATTTTCAACTGCTAGAACCGGACCCTTAGATGCTCAAACGCTAAGACATAGCCCCTTCCATTTCTCGCTGCTTTGTGTTGTGGCCAAGCTTCCCTGGGGATCGTGGGAGCCAAGATCTAGTGTGAAAGACAGGGAAAGAAATGAAGGGATTTGTCTCATTTGAATGACCACATTTTATAATCGAGCAGTAGCCGGATTCGAGTCCACTGAAGGCTCATCTGGTGTGTCCACTGTGCTGCTGCCTCCGGCCACAGACCCGTGTGCTCAGGTGCATTTCCTTTAGCCCTGTAGGCACCTGTCACATGACAGTGAGAAGCCCCATCCTACCAGGATGCCCCATTCTCTGTCGAAGCCGCAGCACGTCCAGTGTGACAGCATGGGACAGAAAGAGCACCAGAGAGGGAGGTAGGACTGCTCAGCTCCAGGACAGCCTCCAGCACTCAGAGGCTACAGGACTTTGGGGCAAGCTGGATGGCATTTTCTCAGAGCCCTAGTCTCTCATCTGGAAATCAAGGCTAACACAACTCATCTCATCTTTCTCACAGCGGTTGTTGTGACGATTAAGTTCAATACCACATCTGTGAAAACACTGGAAATTTTCTGGCACTAAAGGAATGCAAGGGACTGCATGTTCCCCACCCATCCTCGAGTTCAAAGAAGCCAAGCAAATGGCATCTCTGTCCTTGAAGCAAACCAGCTGCTTCCTAGCCTCACATTCTAGATGCTGCCAGGTCTCCCTGACCAGGCATCTTTCTGCGGCCTCAGCCACAGGACGAGGACTCCATGGCTGGCTGTGGCCAGTTTCCCCAGAAGGAGAGCTGACCGGAGCAGGACTTGGGGGTAGACTGGTGCCTGGGGGTGGGGGTGGGGGGGCGCACAGTAGACAGAAGTCAGAGTCTGGCTAGGGCCCTGTTCCAACCAAGGTCAAGAAGACCTGCAGTCTTATCTACTTTATTTCCCACTAAACGGAACCTGGGCTACTTAGAGAAATGGCCAATTGCAGGTCTGGGATGGGGGATATACAAAATGAGCCAGAAGTCAGATCAAAATGTTGTTATCAACAGGACTCAGGAGCCAACTTAAGGAGGCTCCTACTGGCTAAGATGGGACATTTTGACCATCACTGAGGACATAATTGCCATGGTTCGAAATATATCAAATATACCTAAATTCGTGAAATCTTAATAATACTCCCCTTGTGCCCCCACAAAAGAAAAAAAAGCACTTGTCACTTAGGAGAATGCTAGGAAGTCAACCATATTTAGCAAAAAATTTATAACCGAAAGGAAAGAACCAAGAATTTGTCCTGTCTTTCCTATATGAACGGTATTTCAGGGCAATCAAGGCATTGAGGAGAAGAGTTCCTTTCTCCAGAAACAGGCTAGATGACAAACGAGACTCAGGGGCTACCCCTTAATGCACCAGACCCAGGCAACACTCCCCCGCAGCTGCTAACATCACAAAAGAAGCAACAAGCAAACATTATGTGTCCCCTGACTTGATGCACCAGCACCCATGAGGCAGGTTTGCCAAAAACTCAAACTTGAACCTGAACAGATCTCTGGCTCCTTCTGCAAATATGTCAAAAACACCAGGGGACCAAACACGTTATGTGGGTATATGATAGGCAAAAATCCAGACTGAAGAAACTCTATGGGACAGTCAGCCTTGTCACCTAATAAGCTACAAAGAAAAACAGGAGGGGGAGCCTATAGATTAAGCAGGACTTAGGACTTAGTTATCAGAGAACTGCCATGGAAGCCATCTTCTGGATATTAATGCAAACTGAAAAAAATACATAAGACGATTGCAAAAGTTTTCATGTTAACTGGAAATTTGAGGATATTGAAGAATGACTCATTTCAAGTGTGATCGTGATACAGCATCATGGTAATGACTTTAAATGTATCTTAGTGATACCTCCTGACATATTCATGGATTAGATGATGATCAGATTTGCTTTAAAATACTTTGGGGAGTGTGCACGTGAATGTTTGAAATTTGCTGCTATATGATGATTTTTAGAAACCTGAGTTTTGTCTATTAATTTTGCAATTCAGCTTTCACTCAGCTTCCAAATGTCTGTTTGGCAGCAAGCTGAGCTACAAACACTTGCCTGCAGTCAAGAGACTCAGAGCCCCATGGGATTTTGTTCAACATATATGTAGTGAGCACCTGTTATGTTGTGCCAGATTCTATTGAGGATACTGGGGATACGGCAGAGGTCAAACCACAAAATTCCCTGCTTTCCTAAAGCTTATGAAAAAATATATATTTTATTTAATAATATATATATTAGTATATAATAAAAGCTAACACAGAAACAGAAATTTCCAGGTCCCAGGCATTGTGCTACATGTCTAACATATGAACTCACTGTATCATCACAACGACCCTTTGAGGTAAGTGGAATTATCATCTCTATTTTCCAGATGAAAAACTGAGGAACAGAGAAGTTGAGTCACCTGGCCAAGGTCACAGAGCTTGTATGTANCTCAACAGGATCCCTCCCCACCCCCCAGAATGGCCTAAGCCAAAGGTGAGTCCAACTCACTTGCTCTTCCTCAAAGCGTGCTCCACACTGTGTCCACGGAACTTCTTGTAGTAGTCGATGAAGGAGAAGGGCAGGGTGATGTTCAGCGGGTTAGTTCGGTCTGGGGCAGCCGCCCTTTTACGAGACTCAAATGCAATCATTAAGTCAACCCAGGCCGCAGGACGCTTGATTTTGAATTGTTCGATAAAATCCTCTCCAAATATTTTACACAGAAGCTTTTCAAATTCATAATCTACTCCTAAGGATCCATAGGGTCCGCCTGAGTCAAGCACAGAATGAGAGCCCACCATGTGAAAAACTGCCAGGAACCGTATTCAGACTCCGAGAAACATCCTACCCTGCATTCTTCTCCGAAACACAAAGTCGCACGAACTTGGACCCAGTTAGCAAACAGACAGCAGCTAGGAATTTCTACTTACACTTGAAAACCCTCCAGTTCTTCTCATTCCGGGTGGAGCAACTTTCTCCTACAGAATCACTGGTCAACAAGCTTGTTAAAATCAATTACATTTTAAATAAAATCGATACATATGGCTAACTAGGAGCATCAGGGAATTCCTACGCAAGAGATATAGGGACAGAGTCTGGAAAATCAGTAGACCCACTGAGACCCTGTGATCTATTTCTTATTCTATGGTCCCAACCCACCAAGGGAGACGGCCTGTTGCCTGCTTTGGCGACTTTGATCCAAGAGCAGGTGTCCAAGACCTCCCTAGAAAGCTTAAGCGTGGCACTAAAACACAGGGACAAATCAGATGACAATCACATCCTTCCAGAACTTTCAGAAAGAAGCTCCCTTGGCCAGGATCTAAAACAGGCTCACTTTATCCCAAAACCCAACTTACGGTGGATTGTGTTTTAAAGAACATTTAACCCCATTTTGCTCCCCGGCTCCACACAAGCATCTGGGCATCGGTACCCCCTCGGGTTTAGAATCCCGCGTGCCGATAGCAGCAAGAGAACGAAATACCGCGAGAAATCGGATATGAGAGAAACAGCTCAGGAATGAGAAAATCAGCCACGCAGGGGCTCACCTGTTGCTTTATACAGTTCTTTAAGGTGTCCCTCCGGTAACCGTATCTGATGGACAGTCAGGTCTACGGTGCCACCGCCACTGTCCACGACCACATACTTGTCACCTGGTTAAAAACAGCCACCCTTTACCTAGACCGCTGGTCAGCCCCCTCCTGAAACAAGCTGGTGGGTGATGACTTGGTTTACCCAAATAAACACCTCTCATTAATACCATGGTTTTGCTAATTAGCCACACAGCAAATTACTCACGACTGAAGAGAACGGAGTGGTGTCTGCCCAGGGTGCCAGCGAGCATGATGGTAAAGGACCCAGAGGAGTGACTCTTTCAGACTAAAGCTGCCACAGATGTGGCTCGTACTAGTGGACAACCTCCTGCCATGTTTATAGCGCCATCAAATAACCTGCTGTTTAACCCAAGACTTACTCCGGAACTGGGGAGTTCCATTTCCTACTTTTCTTCTGAAGAGTCTTTATGGTTTTATAACATGCAAAATTATAGACCCAAAAAAGCTCCCCTTGGCAGAGTGGTCTTTAAAACCAGATGATTTTGAACATTTTCCAAAATTGCCAAAGGAACAGACAGGAATGCATGTTTGCCGGCAGCACAAAGCACATCCTGCAAGGGCTAAGGACGTTCAAGGACGCTACCTTCCTCCAGCTCGGACCAGATTTCTCCTATGACATTCTCCACCAAAAAGGTCCGACTCTGCCGATTACGCCGTATGTGTTCCTTAGCTGGTGGCCGACAGAAAGAAAAGGACAGGTAAGAAAGCATGACAAAGCTGGTGGCCGTCTACCGTCAGTGGGGGCAATAGCATGAGGTTTAGGGAGGGAACGTGTAGCGACACTTGACCAAAATGATTACATAAACACAACACTGGGAACCACAAGCCAGACCATTTTCCCCAGCCTCCGTCTGTTCACTGCATGGCCCTTGGCATGTACCCTGCTGAAGGCTCACCCTGGAGAAGCCCTTCGCCCAGTGACATTTTTGGGGGAAAAGGGTTAATAAATCAACCAGATTCCTGGCTTTGCTGTCTCAGGGAGGGACTTGTCTGCCAAGAAGCTTGCAGGGCACTTGGTTAAATAATTTCACCTCAAGAACTCTGTCTGCTGCAAGGAATGTTGGGTATGTTTTCCTAATCTGGATCCTGGATAAACGAACGGTTGGAAGCCATTTCCCAGCTTCCAGACCTCGGTGAAGCCAATATGTTCTTCTGCCACCAGGTGGTGCTTCAGCCACAGGGTGGCCCATCTGAACAGAGCAAAGCCCTGGCTGCCTTTTTTCTAACACAGGGGAACAACGTGGCTGTGGCTCAGGGCACTGAGGGGCTGTGACGCCTTGCGTGGGGTAACTGCATCTCTCACAGGGCCCCCGCCAGGCCTGTGAGGCAGACAGGGCACAAATCATCGTCTTTCTGCTCAGAGGAGGAAACCAGGTCAGACAAGGTTAAGGGACTTGCAGTTCCCACGACTCCGTCTTGCAGCTCAAAGTCAACCCTTGAACCATGGACCCTCATGCCTTTGAGATTTCACAATTTAGGGTGAAGTCTAAAAAAGCAGCATATGAATGTTAGGGGATGGTAAAGGTGCCGTGAGAGGGTAGCTGGGAACCAGCAGGGCACAGGCAAATTGGGACTTGGGGCAAATCACTTAACCCCTCTGGGCCTCAGTTTCCACATCCATAAAGTGGGGATAATAACACTTGGCCTAAGTTCTTCACAAGCAGAGCGGGGATTGGTTCTCAGATTTTTCCTCAGCACCCATTGTGACACCCAGCACATAGTCGGTGGTAAGGAAGGCAAAGCACCAAGTGTGAGACCTGGGACCCAAGAAACAATCACTACATTGAACAATTTAGAGCAACCCCCAATTTCGCAGATACAGTCTCCATCCACCTTGCCCCCTAACCAATTTTTCTAGTCCCTAAGCTGGTGCAGGTCCTGGGGTATAGTGGTGAGGCCCTTTGGATTAAAGAGTCTCTGAAGACCTGGGAGGGATCCCAAACTCAGGGCTTCTCTCCTGTTCCCAGCACTGGCTCCCCATGAACTTCTACTGCAGACCTTGTTGGGGGCATTTGGTCTGCTAAAACAATCTAGATGGCTAACCAATGGCGTTCATAAAAAATGACCAAACAAGACTAATAAAACATAAGCTCTCAAAAAAATTATCACACTTGTGGGCAAATTAAGCCCAACATTAAGGAAAATATATCCTTTACTGATCTCATGAAATCCTTTTGGTATAAAATAATGCTAACAGCGCCCCCTGTGGTGCTGGAGGCAGAGTGGCAGCCATGTTCCCCTCAGTCGGTCCACTGGGGTCCATTACAAAGGAGCATCAGAGGGCAGAGAACAGCCCAGAAGGGGCTCAGGGCCTTAACGCCATCCAGGGTACTCCTGATTATGTGCTCTGCCAGGCCTCCCCAGCAGGACCCCTTCCTCCTGGGAGAGAGGCCAAATGTAAAAGAAGGCTGAGACAGGACCCTACATCACTGGCCCTCTGAGGGGCAGTGGCCAACAATTTGAGAATTTCAAAAACCAAAAAGACCCTCTGAGCACAAGACAAGAGCAAATTCCACAAGGCACAGGACACAGACCCAGTGGGGGTAGACAGGGTATGTTCAAGGAAAGGAAGCCAAAAGCTGAGCTCTCGGGGAAGGCCAGCCTTCAAAACCAGCTTCCCCTTCAAATGCGAGTGTTCCCACTTAGGAGGCAATAAGAAGAGCGACCCTACAGTTAGCTAATTCTGACATGAATTTCTGTGTATGAACCAGTAGGAAGTAGCACGTAAGATACGAAGTCTAGTCAGTCATGCGTCTCTGTTCCAATTAAAATGGTGAAGATGAAAATTTAATAGGTTGTTCCCAGCATTTAAAATGTTCACACCTTTGACGTAGTTAGCAGTAAGGCCAGCCTTGGCAGACTTCGGCAGAGGCTGAGCGTTGCTCAAAAAAAGCAAATCAAGGGGCGCCTGGGTGGCTCAGTCGGTTAAGCATCCAACTTCGGCTCAGGTCATGAACTTGCGGTTTGTGAGTTTGAGGCCCGCGTCAGGCTCTGTGCTGACAGCTCAGAGTCTGGAGCCTGCTTCCAATTCTATGTCTTCCCCCGTTCCTCCCCCGTTCACACTCTGTCTCTCTGTCTCTCAGAAATAAAGATTTTTAAAAATTAAAAAAAAAAAAAGATCAAATCAAGCCTNCTTCGGCTCAGGTCATGAACTTGCGGTTTGTGAGTTTGAGGCCCGCGTCAGGCTCTGTGCTGACAGCTCAGAGTCTGGAGCCTGCTTCCAATTCTATGTCTTCCCCCGTTCCTCCCCCGTTCACACTCTGTCTCTCTGTCTCTCAGAAATAAAGATTTTTAAAAATTAAAAAAAAAAAGATCAAATCAAGCCCTCAGAGCTGAAGGACAGCCTGCTTGCTTGTGTCCCCAGTGAATCAGGTGAGGCGCTAGCACTTAGCCCTGGCAGCTTGAGACAGCGGCGTGGGGACGAAGTGAACACATGGCCATTATCTCGTGGCTGAGGTTCAAAGACTTTCCTCCATCTTGGGTTGAAAATGCAGAGTGGTGGCCTCGGGGGCAGAGTGGCCCCCGTGAAGAGGAAGAGGACCCAGGGCCGTCTGGGCAGGAATGCACACCCGTAAAGGCTGAGCCAGGGCCCTGGAGCCTTGGGCAGCGCAGAGACAGGCTTCAGGTGTGGGGACCAAGGAAAACTTGGAACCAGGCTGTTGGCGGAGCGATGGGCCACAGTTCCAGCTAACCTCCTCCCTCTCCTCCTCCCCGGCCATCCAGGGCAGGATGGGCGGGCATGGGTGATGGGTGGCTTTCTGCTCTTGAGGCCCTCATCTGGGAACAGCACTCACAGCACTCTGATTAGTGCCTAAGCTCGCTCACCCTGGCGGCTCTGACCCTGACTTAGGATGTCTGCAAACTCTGTGGCCCTGGACAGACTCACAGAGCCCTGGATACCTGGGAAAATGGTTCTTAGGCCCCAGAGTGTGACCAACTGGCACACAGGTAACTATTAGAAAGAAAAAGTTCCCTAACGCCCATCCTGGGTGCTCAAGATGGTAGGTACCCCTTCCCACAGCTACATCAGCATTCATGGAGTCTGGAAGCCTCCGCCCCTCTCATCTGTGTTTTAAACTCTCTCCAGGTTCACGGTTAAGACACATAATGAGTTCATCACACATGAAGCAGCCCCAATGAGTGAGTCAGCGATAAGTCAACAGTCTTAATGGAGGAATTAATAACAGGCCAAGTGGGATTAGATTAAGAATCAGTTAATCAACAAGAAAAATTAAAAGCGTAGTAAAATGGAAAACCGGGAGCTGCTTTCAGGTTCTTGATGAGAAGCACCCTCCCCACGCCCAAGGCCCTTGGGTGGGGAGCTGATGAATCGGGGTGACCGCTGGGGGGTTCACAAGGGGCCCCGGAGCAGGTCCCGGAGAGGCGCTGAGAACAGGTGCTCACAGCTGACCCCACTGGGAGCACCTTGGTTCTTCATTACCGTGCTAAGTGCCTTAAACAATCAAGGCCCCAAACATGCAGGGTTGGGATGGGAGAGCGCAGGGAGGGGAGAGAGAGAGCAGGAGGTACCCTGTGCAAACCCAGCTCCCACTGTGTCACTGGAGCTGTACCCATTGACCGCGGCCTTGCTGCTCAGCTCAATCATCTGGTGCAGCCGCAGTTTCCGGCAGTAGATGGAGGCTGCCTCGGGCTCCAAGGCGATGATGAGCTGCTCCGTGTTGTCCGGGGAGGCCAGGCCTGCCTGGAAGACAGAGGCAGAGGCTGGGACCCAGGCTCCCCAGGCAGGCCCGCTCACACCTTGTGCCGACACTCTCAAGGAAGGGACAGCCATGCTCTGCTGGTTTGGGGAATTCTCCAGAGATCTCTGCAGCGCTTACGATCAGGGGCGACCGAGTGCTGGGCCCCGAGCCAGCACCCAAACACTGTGGAGTGGACAAAGAAAATGTAGGCATGCCGCTGGGAAATGCAGGGCTCTTCGGGCCATGGGGCCTCTTACATCGTGGACTTGCGTGGCCCGGAACTGAGATGCATGAATCGCGGGGGAAAGACCCCAAAGCTCTGAAAACCATCAGAAGATGGGAGGCAGGTGGTCTCTTTCTGGTTACAATGGGCCAAATGGTCTAAGAGCAAACCCCGATCTTTGGTGGCCTAGGGAACAACGGGCCATCGTCGGAGCTCAGCCATGCACGTGTCTGATCTGGCTGTATGGGAATCTGGCATACACCCTAGCACAGCTCCAGGGCTCTGGGAGAAAGCCCTCCTGGGGTCCCACATAGTCTCATGTTTTCTAGAAGATGGGTCAAAAGGCAGCTGGCAGTTATTTTACTCAAAGCCTTTACCCCTTTAACAGCAGAAATGCTTCTGCTCTGTGACATGTGGCTCGTTCCAGTCACTGCCGCTTACAAAAGCCAGCCACCCTTCTGAGGGCACTCAGAGAAATGAGGCTGGCGTGGCCTGTGACACGTCCCTGCCCACTTCCCGTGGCCTTGAACTGAAGCACGAAGCCTCACTTGCTTGTTAGAGCTGTTCAAGCCCAGGGGGTTCCTGGTTACCGGCAAGATGGAACAGAGAAGCGCTCCTCATCCTTTACTGCTGTTTGCAGTCCTCGCTGCGGTTTCCTCAGGAACCTGGGGATGCTGCGCTCATGCCCTACCCGCTGTGGAGAAGACCCCAGGTCTACACCAGGCCCATAAGGTCTACGGGACCCTCCGTTAGGTCAGGGATGGGAGGTCCGTCTAATGCCACACATGCACGGTGACCTCTCACCAGGAGGCACCGGCCTGGAGTCACAGATGGAGGCGGCTAAGGAGGTTCAATTATTATACAAGGTGGGGAGGGGGTCAGGTTAAAATATCAGAAATTCAAAGGGCCGTCTCAGCCTTTTGTCCAGCGTCTCCACTTTATGCAGAAAGAAGCCAAGGTTCAGAGAAGTGGAATGGGTTTCCAGGGACGAGGACTCTCAGTGCTGAAACCCGGGCCGTCTAGGCTCAAATGGGGCAGAGCAGGCCCAGGCCGGGTCTTGGCCCTTGAGGACCAGCTCTAATTGGCTCTTGGCCCTCCTGCTCTTGGTAACTCCGGGCACTGGTGTGGGAACCGGGCCTTTGGTGGCGAACAAAACTCCCCAGGTATCTCTACTGTTCCTCCTTCAACTGGTTTAAAGGCACAGTCTCTTGACCCATGGACTCCAGAACAGCACTACGTGGGGGCTTACCTCTACTCACGTGCAGTCAGGTCTCCGTAATAACCGTATCCCAAATGAAACAATTAATTATGTCCTGATGAGATACCATTGGCAGGCAGGTGACTTACATCTCCCCCCTACAGATACCAAATGCCTCACAAGTGGTAGGACCCTTTCTGGCACACCAGCTCTACAAAATCTACACCAGCCACAGAAAAAACAGCCCCCTTACTGCCTTGCGCCCTCAGCTGTAGCCACAACCACACTGGGGGCATCTGTACCCATCAGGTTAGTCCTTTGGGTTGAAGAAGCCCCGTGTGCCCATCAGTCAGCAAGCCACTGACGCAGGCGCATCACAAAGTTTCCCACTGCTCCCTCCTCCAGGGACTCGAAGTCCCACCCCCCAGCCTCACTTTCCCCCAGGGTCACATTAGGCATCCTTAACACCAAGGCAGCCGAAGGCTGCCGTGCCCAGTGACAGAGGGCAAGGGTACACACCTAAGTGTCACCAGGAAAGTTGAAACCTCCAAACCTAACCCTAACCCCCGGATCCCAGAAGAAATCCAAACTAAAACCAAGAGGAGCCCCCTTCTATAGGACCGCCCTCGAAGACTGACTTTTCCACCTTTGTGGGTGTGTAAAGTCAAGGGCCTTCTAGAATAGAAGCGAGCAGGTGCAACCTCCACAACACAGGGTGAGGAAGAAGGAAACACTAGCTACAAAGAAACAACCAGGACTGAAGGTTTAAGGCACTCTTCCAAAGTTCTGGAGGGAAAACAGCCTGGGAGAAGGGGTGGGGGAGGGGCGCCAGGGCCCTGCCCAGGGACCCAGCCAAGGAGGAAAGTCTCACTACCGCCAGGTGTCCCACTGGGATGTCAACCCACCAGGCAGTCTCCCCGGGGCCAGGAAGAGCAGCGGGTGACAGGGCCCGGCAGTGGGGGGACAGGTGGGGAAAATAAGAAACACTAGAGGCCTTCATTCCTCTCCACACCTTCCCAGAAACTATGAGCGGCCCCTGTGATTTAGAGTGAAGTATCCATGCAGGAAGCAGAACCAAGGAGTCCAGAGGAGGGTCGCCTGGGTGGCTCAGTCGGTTTAAGTGTCTGGCTTCAGCTCAGGTCATGATCTCGCGGTCTGTGGGTTCGAGCCCCGCCTCGGACTCTGTGCTGACAGCTCAGAGCCTGGAGTCTGCTTCGGATTCTGTGTCTCCCTCTCTCTCTGCCTGTCCCCTCCCTCAAAAATAAATAAACCTTAAAAAAAAAAAAAAAGTCATCCACAGAAACAAACAGCCTTGAGTCTAGTCATCCAACTTGAGGCGCTCGAGTGTACCCAGTGTGTGACTTACACACCAGGTTCCTCCTGGGATGATGCTCCTACCTCCTGAACAAAGACCCACAGACTTCCCTGCACAGCATGGCTGCACCCCCCAGGGGGAGCCCTTCTGTCCGTCCCTCCCCAGCTGGGTTGGCCTTGGCTCCACGGCAAAAGCTTTCACCCATTTGCAGAGAAGGTTCCCCACAGCACCCAGGGGAGGATGCAGATGGGGAGGGGCGGCACAGAGGACCCCCAAGCAGAGCAAGAGGGAAAGGTAAGAGCAGCAAGAGACCCAGGCAGAGTCTGGGGGGCCCAGGACAAAGTAACCACACTCCTTTGCTTGAACCAGTGCCCATCCTGCTCCCCAGAGAGAGTGAGAGGCCATGTCCCCACCAGAACTCCCACGGGAGCCACAGTGGCCAGCTGAAGGGTGGAGGCAAGTGGAGGCAGGTGGCTCTGCCAGATTCCGTCTTCCTGGAGGGGTCCCAGAGCCACCAGCAGACTCCAAGAAAAAGAGGAAATGCAAAATGAGTCTTCCAGATTCTGAAAAACCCAGATGTCTTTATCTCCGGGCTGGAGGCCTGGAGGGTGGGCTTCCTCTCTGTAAACGCCTGCAGTCATTCTCAGCAGAAGCCCTCAGCTATCAGAGGCCGGGGATGAGGCCGCGTCAAGCAGAGCAGGGGAAAGGCTCCCTGCGTTTGCTACTTCCGCCTCTGGAGCTGATCCCTTGCCGCTGCTGTTCCAGGAGAGCTCTCCCTCCACTGGGCCCCGGCTGGCCTAGCATCTAGCATATTCTGTCTCCAACTACAGATCATGCAGACATGCGGAGCCTCTCCTGCAAGAGGCTACATTTTCTAAGGGCAGCAGCCGGGTCTTCTTGTCTCCAACCACACAGTCGGTGCTCAGTGGGTAGCTGCTGCTGAATGAATGAATGTACGTCCTGCCAGCCAGGCTTTATTCTGTGATTTCCTGGCCCTTGTCTCCGAATAAGTGGATAACTGCCTTCTGCTGACATGACCTGAGGATTCTACACACAGAGAGTGTCTGAGTCAAGAGTGCACTCTGCCATTTGACTCCTCTGCGAGTCTGGGGCCGCAGGACCACCGCCTTCTTTTTTTTTTTTCAATGTTTTATTTATTTTTAAGATAGAGAGGGAGAGACAGCGTGAGCAGGGGAGGGGCAGAGAGAGAGGGAGACACAGAATCTGAAATAGGCTCCAGACTCTGAGCTGTCAGCACAAAGCCCGACGCGGGGCTCGAACCCACAAGCCGTGAGATCATGACCTGAGCCAAAGTCGGATGCTTAACTGACTGAGCCACCCAGGCACCCCAGGACCACCGCCTTGGAGCACTGCCTCCTGGCCACGAACCCCACCTGGGAGGAGCGGGTGTTTGAGCACCACACACGAGGGAGGCCGGGACATGGGCGTTTGCACCCACTGCTCTGCCCCTTGGCCCCACGGTGAGTCAGGACAACCCTCCAGGGACTGACCGTGTGCACAGCTGAGAGGGGGCCAGACCCGACGGGCACCCTGCTGGCCTCACGTCAAGCTGTACAGGGCTACGGCTGCAACCCTTCTGGGCGTCATGGGCTGTCGCTGCTGGTTTCGTTTTTTGTTTTTTTCCCCCTCCGATGTGATTATTTTTCACTGACATTTGCATAGGAAGGGAAGCCAGCAGAAGCCGCAAGCCCGCAAGCCTAACTCCGCGTTAGGTGAGTTCATTGTCCGCAAGGGACTGCCTTTATTTGACAGGTTGCCGGAACCCACTACAGATACGCATTGTTCAGGCAAAATGCGTCTAGAAATCGGCTGGACTATTTGCTGTGCACGAGACTCCGTGAACTCTCTCCTATTCTAGGTCTTTTCTGAAGGCCTCAGCGGCTCCTCCTGCCACCATCTGTTCACTGAATGCTCTTAGAGGGTCTACTGGTGTCCTGAGGCCGCGAATTATAAAAGATAGAGATTTAACTCACTTTTTTGACAAGCGTTTAACACAAGAGGAGTTTGGGGCGTTCCAGGGATAAAACGGCATCCATAGAGAGCTCTGCGGTCCCCCACCGACCCCAGCGCCGAATCACAGACTTCTGAGCGGAGGCCCGGGACCATCCATCCATGACGCTGCCCAGAGCCTCATCACCCGCGCTGCACCCTGGCCTCTCCCCCCTCCGCCAGGCCATCCGAGGGATGAAGCACGGCCCCCGGGAGACTGTGCCATGAACTTGGGCTCAGCCTGAAGGAGAGACTCCATTCTCTGCATGTCAAGCAGGGTAGAGGTGACCAGTGGCCCCTCTGCCCTGACGGGGTACCATCCTGCCTCATCCCTCCGGCTCCCAGCCTGGTGGGCAGCACTTTGGGTGAAAAGCTTGGGTGGGCATTCTCAGACCTCAGAAGCTGGCTGGGCAAGAACCGTGGTTTTTGCTCATGTTCCGTATTCATATTCTCCAGAGAAACAGAACAAGCAGGATCTTCGTAATCGTAGAAAGGGTTTTTTTTAAAGAATTGGCTCATACAATTATGGAGACTGACAAGTCCCAAGGTCTGCAGTCAGCAAGCTGGAGAACCATGGAGCTGATGATACAGATACCTTGCTAGGAGGCTCATGACCCAGGAAGAGCTAATGTTTCAGTTTGAGTCCAAGGGCAGGAAAAAAACAACAACAACAACAAAACCCAGAAAAAAACCAAAAAACAAAAAATGAAACAATAACAACAAAAAAAAAANAAGAGCTAATGTTTCAGTTTGAGTCCAAGGGCAGGAAAAAAACAACAACAACAACAAAACCCAGAAAAAAACCAAAAAACAAAAAATGAAACAATAACAACAAAAAAACCCCCAATATTCCAATTTGAAGGCAGGAAGGCAGGAGGAATTCCTTCTAATCTAGGGAGTTTTTGTTTTAGTCAAGGTCTTCAACTGATTGGATGAGGCCCACCCACCCTGCAGAGGGCAATCTGCTTTATTTAGTCAGCCAATTTAAATGTTAATCTCATTCGAAAATACCTTCAGGGCAACACTCGGAATGATGTCTGACCAAACATGGCAGTTTACATATCTGGCCAAGTTCACACATAAAATTAACCAGCATAGGCACACATTTTTCTTATTCTGTAAAATCAGTGGCAGATAAGAAGAGAGGACTGGACAGATGCTAATTTTGGCCATGGTTCATTTCCATTTTGTCATGGAAACTCTTCCAGAAGACAGGCTAAAGACACCACAGGCTGGTTGGCAAAGCAGTTGTGCCCCTTTAACACCCTCCGCCCCACTTCCCAAAGTACAAAAGGCTTCACCAAACCACTCAGCTGCGAGGCACAGAGAGCACAGAGAGCGGGGCCCTCATCCTGTCTGTCATCCAGGAGATGAGTCCAGTGCTGGCCCGTCTCAGCACACCCAAGTCCCTAGTGTGGATTTAATGAATACATGAATGAGCGGACAAAGAATGACTGAATGCCCCCTGCCATCTTGAAATCCACTCAGTGACTTTAAACTGGACACAGATATCCAAAGTACAAAGTACAAAGAAGTACAAAGAGCCAAAGATTAAGCTGCACAAACACTGCACCAGACAGAAGTTACCCAGCATCCAAAGGATAGGCCTGTCTGTGGTGGGTTTCTCTCTGGGCTTCAGAAAGAAAATTCCCCACATCCGTAAACCTGGTCATGTTACCCCCCTCTGAGGAGCTGCTGACCCATCATCTACCCTCTGAGGTGCCATTTTGATTCTGCCAAACGCTGGAGGGCACCACACCCCCAAGTGCCTGGTTTCCTCCCCACACAGAGTATAAGGGGCCTCACGGCCAGGCCCCACTGCTCAGAGAGGCAGTTCTTGGACCAGGCATCCCAGGGCTCCGACAGCCCTGACAAATCTACCAGTCCCTCCACCTCTTTCTTTTTCGGGCTAAAAATAAGAACTGACCCTTTTCCGGGTCACATGTTTGTTGCTGAAGTTTTCCTGTGGGAAAACGAGAGTCAAAGCCACGCGTCCTGAGTACCCTCCCGGTGGAAACTCAGAACACGGGGCTGTGCCTTTTCGACAGCTGTGTCCCAGCACCCCGTCTTCGGACACGGCCTGACGGCTGACCCTGCAGAAAAGCTCCAAGACGCCCAGGGGTTCTGTGCCCAGCTAAACTGCATGTGGTTTTTTCCTTTTTAAAGAAGTCGCCTCTTTCTGGAACCTCCACCCTCTTCCTTCATCCCTATAAAAACAAATCTATTTTTGGCAGATAAATACGCTGGGCCAGATTCTCACGCTGAAGGGGAGAGCAGAGGGGAGAGCCTGCGGCAGAGGAGGGAAGAAACGGAAGTGGGGAGACTGAGGAATGGGGACATTGCTCTCCCTTGATCTCTATCCATCACCTGCAATAAGGCTCCAAGCATTGACTACACAATTCATGACACTAATGAAGCTGTTGTGGTACCCATGACCGCTTTGCTACATTTGGGGCTCAGGGTTGATTCAGTGGGTGTTTTGAAAAGAAAGGTTCCTACTTATGGCTACAAACTCAACATCGAAGAGCAAAGTGGCTGATCCCTGAGAGGTGGGGGAGGGGGGGCAGGCAAGGAAGCATCTATGACCTTGGTGACTTTCCCCAGCCCAGCCCAGGTTGAAGGCTCCGAAAATGGACTCTCACTGCACAGAGTGGGTGCAGTCCCCAAGGTGGGCTTGCATTAACCTAGGGGATCAAGTACAGCCAGAGCCAGCTCTGACCTGGGGGTCAGCACAGCAGGTCAGCACGCCAGCCATTCCTGCCATGAAGTCAGACCCTCGTGGCAGCCCCGCTGTGGCACAGGTCGGCCTTCAAGCAGGCGCATGGCACCAGCGACGCCCCCAGCGCCAAGGAGGGACAGGCTGGCCATCGGCACCGGAATGCTCGGTCCGTGGCGCGGTGCTGACTTGCATGGTCCTCAGCCAGGCCACTCCCTCATCCAGGTGCCTGCCACCATGCAGGTACGGCGACCTCACCACCCCCGACCGTATGTGCTCCTGTGTTATTCCCAAGGTGAAATGTGCAGAACACAATCACATTTCCTTTATTTCCCAGCCGCATACATGCAGCCTTCAACCTGCACAGCAGCCCTGATGTGCCCGGTATGTGGCCATTGGCCTTGTCTTTATTCTTTACTCGTTCAAACATTCTTGTTGCCCAAGCCTTTTCCTTGAGGTTCTCACTTCCATTCACCCACAGAGAAATGTCTCTGCACCCCACTTTGAAATCCTAGCCCTGGGGAGTCCACGGTATTATATTATTACAATAATAAGGTATTATAAAACCAGAAAGAAAACAAGGCCCAGCCCAACGCTTGTGGATCTGAACCCCGTTCCTCCCCCAGGAGAAAGGCTCCAAGTCTCCTCACCAGCGGAAGACCCCTCACTGCCTCCCAGGGGGGCCTGTGAGTGCTGGGGACACCTGAGTGGAGTGACAGTCACCACTGCAGGCACCCAGGACCCCCACCCGCCCCACCCCCACACTCACCTGATAGGCAGCTTGTCTCATGAACTGCTTGGCGGGCTGTTTCCAAATGGCAGGCACTGTGATGACCCATCTGACATCAGAGTTCTCGAACTCCGACCCCGCCTGGTCACTCAGCTCCTAAAACCAAGGGAAATGCAGCAGGTCAAGTGGACACAGCTGGTCCCCCTACAGCTTCACCGAGAATTCCAGGCTTCCTGGCCATGAACTCTTGGGGTAATTATTCTGCTGCCTCCTGAACATACCAGTGTCAAGGAGCAAGGATCTGTTTCCTGAATATTCCACAAGCAGGGAGGCCCCTTTCACTCACTAAATGTGACTGTAGGCCGGAGGCGGGAGATTAGAGGCCTTTGGCCACTTCTGAATCATGTGACAGGGCAAGTGACAGCCTCGCAGGACTCAGTTTCCTTATCTGCACAATGCCGATAATAACCCCTCGCTTATACTATTGTTGGAAGGGCTGACAGTTTTCTGAAAGCTACATTTCCTGGGAACTTACTCTGTGACAACTTTGTTAAGAACTTTGCATAACTCGTCTCCATTAATCCCAGAATCCCATTAGGAAGGGATATAACTGTGCACCTTTTCACAGATGGGAATCTTACCTAGATATGTTCAGAACCTTTTGATGACCACACAGCTAGCCAGTGGCAGAACAAAAATTTGGACCCAGACCCAGATATATCTTGACTCTTAAAGGCCAAAGTCTTAACTAATTTGTTACATGTGGTCTTGTGTCTAGAACAGGGCCTGGCCCAGTTGTCGTCAGAGTGGTCACTGTCGTCTCCCTTATCACAAGGCCAGCACATCAGGGGAGTTCTCCTTGCAGGACAGGAAGGATATGAACGTGACCTAAGCAAGAACTGGGCCGCCCTTAACTTTCGGTTAAGGTTAAACCACTTCCGCAGAAACCACATGGATACAGGGGATGGGCAGAAGCATCAGAGGTTTGCACCAAGTCCATGCAGACAAAATACGTCTCTAGAATAGTTCTCAGACTCAGTATTCCCATCTGTAAAATGGGAACAATAAAACTAATGTACAGTGTTTCGGGCAAGGCCAAGTGAGAACGCACAGGAACGTCTCGCCCGGAGAAGCCCTCTGATAAATCCAGTTCCTTCCTGTCCCTCAGCTCCCGTTGCCAGTCACCAGACAAATCTGAAATCAAACCCAAACACGCACTACTGCACTCCTACATCCGAGTCGGTTCTGGGGACGTGCTTCGGAAGATTAATAGGCTGGCGATTTGTTTTTTCTGATGGGTATCTCGTTTCCTCTATGGTTTCAGGAGTTAACTGGGGACTGACCCACCCTCTCACTGAACTAACTTCCTCTTTGATCAGTCAGTTCCTTTTCTTCTTCCTTTTATTTTTTTTTTTTAATTTTTAATGTTTTTATTTATTTCTAGGAGAGAGAGAGAGAGACAGCGTGAGCAGGGGAGGGTCAGAGAGAGAGGGAGTCACAGACTGAAACAGGCTCCAGGCTCTGAGCTGGCAGTCAGCACAGAGCCCGACGCGGGGCTCAAACCCACAAACCGCGAGATCATGACCTGAGTGAAAGTCAGACGCTCAGCCGACTGAGCCACCCAGGCGCCCCTCTTCTTCCTTTTAAAAAATGTTTCATTTTTTAATTGTGACAATAACACGTAACATAAAATCTACCCTGTGAACCTCTTTTAAGCATACAGTTCAGCAGTGTTAGGTATGTTTAGTAATAGAAACATCTCTGCATGATGCTCATGCGAAACAGTGGGAGGTTTTGTTTGTGTGTTTTATTCTGTTTTATTTCCTTGCAGGTCTGCCTTGGGCTTTAGAGGCAGGTGGCTAACGACATACGTAAGGAAGAGTCCTAAGTATGCTGCCTATTACCATCTAACCTATTTTAAACTCTTCTGTGTTGTTTTGTTTTAAGAAGGCTTCAGGCTCAGTAAAGAGTCCAATCCGCGGAGCCCAATGTGGGGCTTGAACTCACGACCCTGAGATCAGGACCCTGAACTGAGCGAGAATCAGATGCTTAACTGACTGAGCCACCCAGGCGCCCCTATTTTAAACTCTTTAAACAGGAAAAGGCTCAAAACATGAATGATGGGCTTTCCTGGCTGGAGGGAAGGTTGTTTAGACAAGCTGTTTGTTACCAGAGGATGGAGTGCAGCTTGGAAGGGAAAGGGGCCCTGCCATTTATTAAACTCATTATGTCAGGACTTTCACTTTATGAAAGATGAGCCTGCTTCCTGCATGGGATTCCTCAGATATGCGGCCTTAGTAAATATTCTCCTGTGCTTATCCTGGTCCAACATGCAATAACCCCCTCCTCTGACTCCTTCAAATACGAGCCAGCCTCTCGTGAAGGGCCCGGTCCTTACGAATCTCCTCAAAAGGCTATTCTTCATGGAATGTCTTTACACACGTCCTCTGCCGGCAGAAGGTGCCAGCAGGTTCCTGGAGCTTTCAGCTGAGCTGACATGTTTGAAGTCGCACGCCCTCCTGCACCCCTGCTTGATCTCTGCCCCCCCTCCACCTCTTCCCTCCCCTTCTGAGACGGGCTGTTCACTCTTTACCCCTTAACCAACTTGAAACACAATTCAGCGTCAGGGACTTTCTCAAGTCCTAACTTTCCCCCAGGTCTCCTGGCTCCTTCTCTGAACTCAAAGGGCCCCTGGGCACTCGGCCTCCCTCTGATCCCTGACCTTTCTCCGGATGTCCACCTGTGCTACAGGCAGACCGTCCTTCACCTGGTGGTCTGGGCTACCAGGCGCCGAGCCCAGCCCACTGGGATCTCCACTCTTCGGGCTGAGGCAGGTCCGCCTCTGTGGGCGCCTCCTGGTCTGCTTGGCTGTCCCCAGCAATGATGGTGCCCTCCCCTCCTGCCCCCTTCTCCCTCCTACGCCTTCTTCCGTCCTCTCCCCTCTCCCTTTCTGGTGGAAGAACTGTTTCCCAGGATCCACTTGTTCCCTCGCCCCTCCCCCCTCTCTTTCTTCTTGGTCTTCACGCTCCACAAATGACCTGCTAGTCTCGCTCGGAGTCACAGAGCCTTCAGACACTCCTGCTTGCGGATGGGAGTCAGCTGCCTCCACATGGCTCTCCTCCACCCCGCAGGCCCTGGGACGCTGTGGTCGCCCTCCCTCTAATGCTATCTCTGTGGCCATGGCATTCCCCTATTAGAAAGCCTTTGATGGCTCTCCATTGCCCAAGATGTTCCTTAGCTTGGCATTCGAGGCTCTGCACAATCTCGACGCGAGCTCACCGTTCCCGCTGTATCCTACAGCCTAGCCCTTCTCCCACTCAAAACTGCTGGCTTTCCACAATTTGCTGTGTTCTCCTTCCCCTGCACTGTTCTTAAAACACCCCCCTTCCAGCTGCTGCCACTGAGACCCCCCCAATGCCCCTCCTCCAAGGAGTTTTCCTGCTGTTGCTCTTAGGGCAGAATCTCTGTCTTCACCAAATACCCACTTAGTTACCCCCTCACAACACCGACCCACCGACTACATTCTCCTTCACACTGTCTTTATTTTGACATTGCCTTTGGATCTGACACACGAATAGGAAAGGAAGGAAAGAAGGAAGGAAGGAGAGAGGGAAGAAAGGAGGGAGGGAGGAAGATGAGAAAGGTACTTGAATGAATGAAAGAAAGCACTATCGGGGCGCCTGGGTGGCTCAGTTGGTTAAGCGTCTGACTTCGGCTCAGGTCATGATCTCACAGTTCGTGGGTTCAAGCCCTGCATCAGGCTCTGTGCTGACTGCTCAGAGCCTGGAGCGTGTTTTGGATTCTGTGTGTCCCTCTCTCTGACACTCCCCTGCTCACACTGTCTCTCTCTATCAAAAAAAAAAAAAAAGAAAAGAAAGAAAGCACTATTATGTTCTCATGTCTTTGTTTCCCTCGAGCCCTATTTCTAGAACTCTATCCTATTTCTAGAATTCACTCAATTTCTACTAGTGATCACATAATACCAAATGCTTCTAAAGTTCCCAATTCTTTTTGGCTAAAGCTCAGTACACGCATCTGACTTACACCCACGCGTCACATGCCCATGGGAGAAGCCGCTGAGTGGACAGCTGCGCTCCACTGAGGACACAGCCGTTCTCCCACATCCAGGACCATCGCTGCACAAACCTTTGCAATAGTCTTCCCGGGGTTCACTCATACACCAGCTGCTTCTGTGGGGTCTGGGGGGTGGACAGCAGCAACCATTTGCCCAGAGTTGACTGTGCCCAGCCCCGAGGCAGGCACCGCATGTCTGATGTACCACCAAAACATGGGGTACAGGACCTGCCCCGCTGTTCAGCTTAGGGAGGTGGGTAGCGGAACAATTAAGCACCTTGCCGGAGGTCACACAGCTGTCACACAGTGTGTCTTCTGTCCGTCTTTCTGATTTTTTACTGAGATGTAATTCATATACCATAAAATTCTCCTTTATAAAAAAAAGTTTATTTATTTATTTATTTATTTAAAGAGAGAGAGAGAAAGAGAGAAAGAGAGAGAGTGAGAGAGAGAGAGAGAGGGAGCACACGCACGCGTGATGGAGCCAGGGAGTGGCAGAGAGAGAGGGAAAGATAGAATCCCAAGCAGCCTCTGTGCTGTCAACATGGAGCCTGATGCAGAACTCAAACTCAAGAACCGTGAGGTCATGATCTGAGCCTAAATCAAGAGTTGGATGCTTAACTGACTGAGCTGCCCAGACACCCCTTAAAAGTCTCCTTTTTAAAGTGTACTGTTCAGTGGGTTCTAGTATATTCACAAGGTTGTGCAACCCTCACACTATCTAATTCCGTCACCCGGCAGAGAAACCCCGTACCTGTAGCAGTCACTCCTATCCCCTCCCCCAGCCCCTAGCAACTTCGAATCTGCTTCCTGTCTCTGGGGATCCACCTACTCTGGCCGTTTCAAACAAATGGAATCCTGCAGTATTGTCTGCTTTCTCTCACTTAACAGACTGTGTTCAAGGTCCATCCACACCGTCCTGTGCGTCAGTGCTATATTCCTTTTTATGGCTGAATAATATCCCATTGTATGGAGAGACCATACTTAGTAACCTGCACAATGATGGACATTCACATTGTTTTTGCTTTCATTAATATAAGCAGCGCCCCTATAAACACTCACATACAAGTTTTTGTGTGAATATGTGTTTTCATTTCCCTCGTGTGTATGCCGAGCAGTGGAATCACTGGGTCATGTGGTAACTCTGTGTTTAACCTTAAGAATCTGCCAGACTTTTCCATGGCAGCTGCACCGTTTTCCACTCCCAACAGCAGGGCACCAGGGTGCATCCTGCCTTCTGCATGCCAGTCCTGCACGCCCTCGGGGCATCCCCGGTGCCCCAGCTGGCAGGTGCACCTCCTCCACCACAGCGGGTGGGCACGTGCCCTACCTTCAGCGCCTGCTCCTTGAAGTACTGCAGGGCATAAGCGAAGATTTCAAGGGCTTTGACTTTCTTGCCATTTGCTGCCGTTAGGTCTGTATCCGTGGTGAGGTCCTGGTGGGGACAGGAACGAGTGGTGAGACCCGGGAGGGGAGACACACCTTGTAGCTTCAGGAGCTGCTACTTGGGGGCCTGGGGATCCCAGTGAGTCATATTTCTGTTACCTGATATTTGGTAGACGAGAATAGCATGTCCCCCAAAATGAGCCTGGCAGCACTGTAGGGGGGCCTCTGCTGTTCCGTTCAACCCCTCCCCCCACTTCTCCCTCCTTCCTTCCCTCCCTCCTGTTCTCTCTCTCCTGGGTCCTCACGGAGCAGAGGTCTCAGCGCAGGGACAGAGCCCAGGAAGGGAGAAAAGGCAGCAGGCACCACTGCTGATGCAATTTACACGCTATTTCCACACTTGGACACACACGGTCACCCTCAGGAGCCCCCCTAGCGGAGGCCTAAACAATCACACCAAGTCGCTGGCGTGCATGATGCTAAACAGACATGAAGCTTTCATTTCCCAATGAGCTGCCAACCAAGTCACCAAAATAGAAGAGCTCCTATTTTTAAGGCTTGTGCTTAATCCTCTGGGGAGCACAGCATCACTGCCTCCCTTCCTCTGCCAGAAGCTAAAGCAGTCTGGTCCTCGGGTGGAGGGTGCTCTGTGAGCTGCTGGCTGGGCCAGAGTCTTCAAAAACGACAGGAAAAGTGCTCACAGGGTGGAGATGGGCAGAGAATGGGACCGGACACCAGAAGGAAGGTCCTAAGTCACCCCAAAACCAACAGGCTCATTATGACCAGGGGGAAAAAAATCAGTGGGGCATCCGGATCAATCTTGGCTGGATAATTACGCTTTGCCTTTAGAGCATGAAGAGGCACGAAGCTACTAAACTGGCCTCGTGGAGGCTGGCCCATGGGCACAAACCCACTCCTCCCAACCAGCCACCTCCCACCCCGGGTGCTCAGCAAGGACACTCCAGATTTGGGGAGGCGACTCCCAGGCTCAGAGAGGTGGCCAAGCACCCAGAAGCCATAGGCTCAGAATCGAAAAAAAACTAAGACTGAAAAATTCCTGGCCTTTCCACCTGCACGAGATTGCTGTTCAGCGCTGAATCCCGTCAGGTAAAAGGACGCATTTCTGGCAGATGCCTGTCTGCTTCACAGAGAGACAACCACACCACGGGGCACACAGCCTGGGAGGCGGGGTGCTGGCTGCTGGGTTTCCATTAACATGTGTTTTGTCATCTGCAAGCACTTAACAGCCTACAAGGAAAGCAATAATGGGAGCTGGCAATTAACTAGAACTTACTAAGTACCAGCTTGGCTCTAAGAGCTTTGCGTATTTCGATTCCTTTAATCCTTACAACATCCCCATGAAGAAGGCACTGTCAGTGTCTCTATTTTACGGGAGGTGCAGCGAGGTTAAGTAACGTGGATTAAGTATCTTGAAGGTGGCAGAGGCAGGATTTAAATCTAGGCCATCTAGTCCCAGGGTCTTAAACACCATCGCCATCCTGAATCTCTAAGTACCAAGAATGAAGGAAAACTCATGGGATAAAACGCTCAAACTAAGAAGAGTCCTGTCCTGTGGCCCAAATTTTTCCATGATGCTCGGGAGGGGGGCCTAACTGATGGAGACAGCTTCTAGGACTGGCATCCTGAGAACAGAACTGCTTTGGGAACTGAGCCTCCAATAGTTGGGCACTTGAGTTCCTGAGCTGCCCGCTTCCCCACACAGAGAGCTAATGGGCCAGTTGTTACTCCTTTTTTTTTTTTATTAGTTAATTAATTAATTAATTATACTGAGAGAGAGAGAGAGAGAGAAAGAGAGAGAATATCCCAAGCAGACACCACACTCAACACAGACCCCGATGTCACAGAGACCCTTGATCTCACAAACCGTGGGATCATGACCTGAGCCAAAATCAAGAGTCAATGTTTAATTGACTGAACCACGCCCAGGCTCCCTACCAGTTGTTACTTCTATGCTAGTTAGATGGCCACTGCCCTAGGTCCCCCAAATGCCCCAAGCCCCCAAGTCCCTCCTTCTGAATCTCCAATCTCCCAACAACCCAGCAANCCCACCCCCCCCCGCTCCTGTGCTCCAGCCAGTGTCCACTCCGGTCAGTGTCCAAGGCAAACAAGCTGTTAAATATTCTGAATATCTCTCTGCACACATGTGTATCAGAAAGTGCTGTCTCTGCCACAAAAGGGTTAAGTGTGCCAAGTCATTTCTAAGATCAAGGTAAACGGATGTTAATTTCTGCTTGGGAAACACCTAAGGGTTTCCTGAGTTGGGAAGACCTCCCGCCACCCCGCCATGGCTGGGGGAACCTTGGCTCTCCATTGTAGGGGACCAGCGGCCAGGGAGAGTCTCTCGCTTACCCCAGTGGTATGCAGCTTCATCTTGAACTTCTCCAAGTACAGCCACTGCTTGGCCTCGTTGGGATCCAGGTCATGGTAGAAGTCCCTGGCGGCATACCCGAAGCTGTGGAATTTCCTCTCGGGGGTCAACAAGATGGTGGTTGGGGTCTTCTGGTTGGACACCCCAGGGTCGCCTCCTTCCCATCGCCTGACACCAAAGAAAGGCAGAGGCTGTGGGACCTTCTCTCTTAAGCCCAGTTCAGACAGCAGTGATGTGAGCACATGTGCATGATTCCTCTAGGTGTGGGTGCTCACAGCAGCTGCTGCAGATGCTCTCCAGGCCCGCTGGTTGAGCAGTGATCAGAGATATGACTTCAGTTAGAAAGCAGTATGGAAGTAGCCAGCACCCGGTTCTTGCTCAGCAATAAGGTCTGCTTTGACCTTGCACTCAGCGTTTACTGCGCATCTACTCTGTGCAGGTGCTATGGACACAGAGATGAAACATTTATGTCTCTGCCTTCGAACAACTCACAACCTAGTAGGTTATGTCTTTTTGGGGGAGAGAGGGTGTCTGTTTTTTTTTAATTTGCAAGCACTCAAAGCAAATGTATTTGTGTCCTCTCTAAAACAAGGTAGGGTATAAAGAAATACATAAATACCAGCCTTATCACATGGAGATGAAGGGGCCCAGGGAAATGCCCTGGGGGTCAGAGAAGGCAGAGGTGCCAGGTGGTGGGGCAGGGGAAGAATGCAGGGCTCAGGAGAGGCTTAAAGGACTGACAGGGAGCCAGATCTAGAAGGAGGGAAGGGCACTGCAGGCTGCTCAGAGGTGGGTAAACACAGGGCATTTATGGGGATGCTAAGAGACCGTGTGGGGTAGAGAAGGCGTGTACAAATGGAAGTGTGAGAAATGAGATTGTGAAGGTGTTTGGAACCATGCTGCAGAGAACCCTGGGGAGGGAGAGACTTAATCAGTGACTAACAGGGAGCCACTGAAGGTTTTAGGGCAGAGGCACGGCAGAATCAGAGTTGTGACTGATCAGAGCAAACTGAACTAGACGGGAAGCCAGGAGGCTGAGGAGGAGGTGCAGCCCTATTCTGGGAGCAGAGACAACGGGGCTCAAACCAGGACAGAGGAAAGGGGTCTCGGAGGAGGACAAGCCATCCTAAGGGAGAACCGAGCTAAATGGCAACGGAGGTGAGCTCTGAGAGCCTAGAGGAGAAAGCGCCCTTACGGAAACCTGGAGCCCTAACCAAGGAAAGTGGGAAACCCCAGGTGAGCCCATGGCAATGAACTCCCGGGACAGGTTGTAAGCCTGGCGTTTCCAGGAGACACCCAGGAGGCAACAGACGTGGGTGCCTCCCTAGCAGAGTGACAGCCACAGCACAAGGTGGCAGGAGAGCCCTGATGGGCGCAGTGAGCTGGGAAGGGACTATGTCCTGCAAGGCCGTGTTGAAGAGGAGAGAGGTGAGGACAGACAGACAGGCAGAGGCTGTGCGATTACATCCTGGTACTGATGGGAGAATAAGGGGGTGGGGGAGGGGGTAGGTGGAGCCCCAGTGAAGCTTCCTTCCTTCTCTCAGGTAGAAAGGAGAATACAAAGGAGAGTGGAGAGAGCAGGGGATTCGAAGCTCCTCCCTCCTGCTCTGGGGCCACAGCAGAGAAGCCACGGGAGCCACGGTGGCCAGGATGCTCTCTTCTCTACCAGGTGCTGGCTCTGCAGCTGGCCCCCCTGTCCGCTAGCCACGCGACCACCACGAGGAGCCTCTGGTGGTGACACAGTATAGGAGGGGAAGTTGCCTCTCTCCCCTGCCTGCCGGGGAAGGGGGCGGGGCACCTGGCTGAGTCCACACCTGCTCCCGTCACTGCATCGTTAAGCTTCGGTAGCACCATCACAGTCCGGGGGGGGACAGCCAGACTAGATTTGCCATGCAGATGGGTCTGGAACCACCCCTGGAAGGTGCCCCAGCCAAGCTCCATCAAGATGCAGGCTTTTACCCAGGGAGGGCTCCCCATGGCGACCCCACTGAGACAGAGGGATGATCACCACCCAGGCAGATGCCGGGCACCTGGGCCAGGGTGACGCTCCAAACACGACCTTTCAACGAATGGACTTTCTGTTACCATTAACATGGACATTTGCAGTAGGCAATGAACCTTCTGAGTTTTTCCCCTTACAATTTTTATTCCTTCATTCCTATTAAAATACAAAAAATTAAACTTTCTCCATCATAATTTTGTCAGTCTGTATCATGGTGACATTAACATGTTCTGACTGAAATAAAATTCACGTGGAAACTCTCTCCAAAATCTCTACAAGAACCAAGATGATGTCTCTTGAGAACTTGAACGCTGCTGCTACTGTGTGAGAATTCCTCCCAAGCAATTCAATGTTATTTCCCTTGGCTGAAATCCACCCCCCTGCTTCTTCTTAGGCATGGTGCTTTCTGCCTCTGGTCACTGTCACGTAAGAATTAGGCCCTTCCCTTCTCACATTTCACTCCGTGCTAAGCCCTTGATGGAAAATCTCATTTCATTCGCACACACACTCTGAGAAGCAGACACTGTCCTTATCCCCATTTCACAGATGAGGAAATTGAGGTTCACGAGGTCCAGCACTTGCAGAAGCTCACACAGTATGTGGCCGAGCTGATGTCTGGACCTCCTCCATCACAGATACCCTGAGTCGGCACCTCTTGCCTGAGTCGCCTGCTGGAATAACCTGGGCCAGTTTTCAAACGCACTGTCCAAGCCCTTCCCCCGACCAACTGAGTCAGAATGAAACCAACGCTTTTACAGACCAGGAACCTGGAGCCCAGGGATAAGAGTGATTTACCCAAAATGGCACAGTGGGTTTGGGCTGAGCTGGGCCAGAATCCAGAACCCACATACTAAGTGCCACTCACCTGCTCCTTAAACTAACTCCCCTCCCCCAGGCCCCCCCCAAGTCTCCACAGGTGCACTGACTGGCGCCTGCTCATGGCCCTCCCCCCCACCCCAGCACTCACCTCATCACGTGGATACATTCTGGCTCCTTGGTGAAGCTGTAGGCATAGCCACTGGACGTGGTCCCAAAGTCAATGGCCACCACCACGAGAAACGTCTGCTGCTCCGAGACGTTCGGGTCAGCGTCATTCTGCAGATACACCGAGGAGGGTGGGGTGGCCAGCCTGCTTTCAGGAGGACACCCCGGGGGTTGTGCCCAGATGTGCACCCACTATAGACAGAATTCTGGTTCAAGTGTGCCGTGCAGTGAGCCCTGTGGAGAAGGCAGGCCAGCCTCGGCTCCCCGCCCGGGTGGCGCAGGGGAGAAATGCAGGTGTCCCCTGAATGGTCGGCCAAGCTGACAGGGTGAAGTCACTTGCCTACAGCTTGCCCACTACCCCCCTTTATCAACTGCTTAGGAACATGACGAATTATGGAAGTTCTACCATCCGGTCTGGAAGCCCAGGGGTTCCTTGACTGACCCAACCTTCCCCTCTCTGCCTTTCCCGCGTTCGTGTGCAGACCTCCAGATGCTGCCCACCCAGAATGCTCCGCGCTGTGGCCTGGGCACACCCCGGTGAGCACTCCATCTGCTCGGGTGTGCTGTGAGCGGGAGTAAGGCTCTGCAGGCCAGGGACCCTCACCACGTGATCTTGGCAAGTCCCGTGCCCTCGGGGACCAGACATGTTCCTCAGCATTAAGCAAGTGGGTCAGTCCATCCCAGCTTTTCCAAACCATTTTTTTCTTTTTGCCTTTTTTTTTTTTTTTTGCAGTGTAGACTTGTTATATATCCACAGAGCTCCNCCATTTTTTTTTTTTTTCCTTTTTTTTTTTTTTTTTTTTGCAGTGTAGACTTGTTATATATCCACAGAGCTCCACATTATACACCAATGCATTGGGGGTTCAAAGCATATTGTTTAGAGAAGGGGGTGAGAGCCCCACTCATCTGCCTTTCCTCACTGACCCCCATGCCCACACACCCCAGGGTGACCCTGAAGCTCATACAGGGAGCCCTCAGGGTGCAGAGTGTGAAAGCCTGCAGCCAGCCTCCCAGGTCCCCCAGGACTGAGGGACTTCTAGGACACTGAGTGAGGTAAAACCTGATGGTAAGACCAGGACAAGCTGGTACCCGGGAAGCTACCCCTCCTCGGGTACTTCTCTCTGGTTGGCCCCTTGAACAGCTGCCCCACAATATCCATCTTTTCAAGGGGTCGGGTGGGCGCAAATGCCCAGCCTCCCACCCCCTCCCACCCCCGTCTTCTCCCGGGGGCCGCTGTGGGAGCAGTGAGCTCAGCCACAGGCATGTGGACACGGCAGGGAGCTGGAGGCACCGGCCAGTTGCGGCTGCTCCCTTCCAGAAGGACGCCTCACCGTCGTCTCTGGGCCCTCGATCGTTGAAGGACAGCTGCCACCCTGCCTGCTACCCCCCAGGCCAACAGCTCCGGAAGCCCCAGCCACACCACAGAAGGCCTTTCCAGGCCCCGGGTGGGCAAGGGGCTTGGTGGGCTCCCACGGCTGGTTCCAGAACAACGCGGTCTCCACCCGTGAATGTGAGGGGCCGCCCAGCAGCCTGCCTCGTGAGAGCACGTCCAGAAAGCAAACACAGTCAGCACACAGCCGCACGCATACATACGCATTCCTTACCACAATATGGGAAGGAGACAGTGGCGTTATTCCGGTGTCCCCCAGACTCCGGGCCGGAGATGAATATGCAGATGTGGGGGCTGTTTCTGGAAGGAAAAGACACACGTACTCCTTAGAAGCGTGTGGGCTGAGCCCGGGGGCAGAGGGGCGCTGCCTGACTTCCCTGCAACCGGGGCTATTGCCGCTAGAAAGCCGGCTAACGGTGTAGACAAGGCGGACCCCGGCTGTAAACGCAGAGCGCCCGTTCTGGCACGCCCTCGTGTTTGGTGCTTAAACTTGACCAAATGAAACGTTCTTCTTCTCCCAGGGGCCACCAGGCCTCTCACTATGTGCCACCCGTCTCCCCCCTAGCAGAGATGCTGCCCTATCCCCTCGTGGCCTCGGCTCCAGGCTTGTGCCCTCTAACGAGCCAGTTCCTAACCCGGGTACCATGATGGACCAGATGAACCTGTAGACACCCGTGCAAACTCTTGTGTACGTTTTTGTTTGTTTGTTTGTTTTTTGTTTTTTGAAAAAGTATCCACAGCCCTCAGGTTCCCTACCCCACCCCACAGGCCAATAAGCCTTCTTTTTTTCTTTCTTTTTTTTTTTTTAATTTTTTAATGTTTTATTTATTTCTGAGAGAGAGAGAGATAGAGACAGCGCAAGCAGGGGAGGGCAGAGAGAGAGGGAGATGCAGAATCTGAAACAGGCTCCAGGCTCTGAGCTGTCAGCATAGAGTCCGATGCAGGGCTCGAACCCACGAATCGTGAGATCATGACCTGAGCCAAAGTCAGACGCTTAACTGACTGAGCCACCCAGGCGCCTCCCAACAAGACTTCTTACAGGAACACAGGACAGGACTGCAGCTTCCAGAAAGATTGTTGATGCTTAGTGGACACATCCCCTCCTCCCTCCCTCCGGCATGAGGCTGCATCACACCACGGAGAACTCCTGTCTCTTCGGCGATACTGAAGGTCTTTGACATCCAGTAAAAAAAAAACCCACAGCAGAATGACAGGTGGGTCAGCATTCCTGGACCCCGCACGTGGGGCCCCACAGAGTCACACCGGAGAAGAGCCAAGAGCAGAGCAGACAAACAACATTTTGTCGATTGCCCTGCTCCTCTTGCAATTATTCCGGGGCTGACATTTGTCCTGACATCTTGCCAGAGCCTAGCTGCCCTCCCCCAGGAGCGAGCACCCAGGGAGAAGGCCTACCATCCCCACACTGCTCTCCCTGCCCACCACCCAGGGCCAGCAGGGCCGGCAGAGCAGCGGAGCAGGGACGGTGGCCTCCCACCATGGGGACAATGGCCAACCCCGGGTGTCATCTGAGCTGCTCTGCAATTGCTGCCCCATCTAGCAGCACATGGACTAATACCCAGCAGGAAAAAAAAAATAGGTAATTTGTTAAAACGATACTTGTGGTCAAGGAAACCCGGAAGGTGTGAGGTGTCTGAGAAAGCCTAGATGCTTCTACGGGAGAACAGGAGCGGCTCCGTCTGCTTCTGCTGCCAAATCACTTTGGTGACTCCCACACACTTACTGATTTTTGTTTTTTCCTGCTTGGTGAGAGCTCAAATAGCATCACTCCAGCAGGTGCCAAACGGGCGGAGGGAATGAAACGAATCACGGAAGAGTAAATGTGAGCCTTCAAATCTGCTCAGCCACCTCCGCTCGCTCCAGGCATACGGTCTCTCTCCCCACCGAGGAGCCTCAAATTCCAACCCCTGGGAGAAACGTGCGCAAGCCAGTAAGTACAGAGGCCAAAAAAGCAACTCACTGGGTGAAGAACTTCAACAGCCATTTCTCCAAAGAAGATATACAAATGGTCAATAAGTGCGTGAAAAGATGTTTAGCATCATCAGCTATGAGAGACATGCGAATCCAAACCACAGTGAGCTAACTGCATCACACCCACCAAGATGGCTAATATATATATAAAAAAAAGAAAGGAATAACAAATATTGGCAAGCATGTGGAGAAACTGGGACCCTTGTAGCCATCTGGGAGTGCAAAATGGGACAGCTGCCGTGAAACACAGTTTAGCGGATCCTCAAAAAGTCAAATACAGAATTACCCTATGACGCAGCAATTCTCCCAGGTGCCTACCCAAAAGAATTGAAAACAGGGATTCAAGCCAGTATGTGTCTGTTCGCTGTGACATTATTCACAAGAACCAAAAAGTGGAAACAAGCCAAGTACCCATGAACAGACGAGTAAACAAAATGAGATATGTCCACACCATGAAATATTATGCAGCTGTAAAAAGGAATGAAATGCTTACACACAGAGGCTCCTGGGTGGCTCAGTCGGTTAAGCATCTGACGTCGGCTCAGGTCATGATCTCACGGTTCGTGGGATCAAGCCCTGCATCAGGCTCTGTGCTGACTGCCAGCTCATAGCCTGGAGCCTGTTTCAGACTCTGTGTCTCCCTCTCTCTGACCCTCCCCTGCTCACACTGTCTCTCTCTCAGAAATAAATAAAAACATTAAAAACATTTAAAAAAAGAAATTCTTACACACACTATAACATAGAAGAACTGAGAAAACATTATGGCGAGTAAAATAAGTGGGACACAAGAGGACAAATATTGTGTAATTTCCCTTGCCTGAAATATCTAGAATAGGCAAGTTCACAGAGACAGAAAGTAGACCAGAGGTTACCAGGGCTGGGGGGGTGGTGGGGGGGGAAGGAATGGGGAGTGCAGAGTTTCTATTCTGAGGGATGAACAAGGTTTGAAAAATAGTCGTGGCGGTGGTTGCACAACACAGTGAATGCAATTAATGCCCCTGATTTGTACACTTAAAAGATGTTAAAATGGCAAATTTTATGTTATAGATACTTTATCACAATAAAAAAGTTTTCATTAAAAAAAATGCAACTTGCTCGTCTTAGAGGGAAACCAATTTCTGATTCCTAGTAGCACCCATGGGTTGGTGCTCTTGAAAAGAGAAGGGAGATATAAGCCAGGCTCCTGGCCCAGACTGCTCAAGTCCACCTTCTTTGCTAAGCTCCCAGCCAAGGGCACCCCCTTCCATAAAACAGGGGGAATCCTGCCTCTTTGCTAGGGAGCCCAGGCAGATGGTCCTTCCCACCTGTCGGCAAGAAGTCTGCCCTGTCCATGGCCCCTTGGGCAGCCTGCAGAGATGCCATCCAGCCCTGGGAGCCACCTTCTCTCCACCTGCTACCTGCAAGGCCCGCGGCCATGTGTCTACATTTGCACAGAAGGTCTTAGAAGGTACCAAATGTCTAATTGCCCAGTAAATCTGGTGTTGGCAATTAGCAAACAAGCTATTATCTGCAGACAAACCATCCACCCCGCTGTCTGCTTGGTTCTAATTATCCCATCACTCAGCTCTTCCCAGAGCATGCCCCACTGACTTGCAAAAGAGCATGTGTTGGGCCACACGTTGAACACGTGCCTTTGGGCCCCCAGAGGACTCCAGGAGACACAAGAACGAGAACTGAGGATTTGTTTGAATCTCCCTGTCCCGCCCCCACCCAATCCCTTGCAGATCACTCAGCCAGGCCTCGAGGCAATTGTATTTCATGGACTTTCTCCATCAGAAATGAAAACGCAGCTGTACCATGTGATGATTTAAAACTGATTTGCATAGAAGGCATGGAGGAGTAACATTTCTGTAGATGGATTCATATCATGCACGCCCACAACTATAGCTCTGCATAACCCAAATCAAAGATTATTTGCCAGTTAAGGTGTACCAGTCTAGCACGGGACTATACAAAGCTTGCAGTGACAACACTGCCCTATTTAACTATTTAGGATGTCCAAGGGGTACTCAAAAATTCGTGGCGAAAAGAATATGGAAAAAAAGCCTATGGCAGGTCCTGAGGAATAGGGGCAATTTCTAGTGTGTTAATGACCTAAACCACGCTGGAGAGCTCTTGTTCGATGGGTAAGTAATTAGGAATAAGCAGACTGGGGTCAATGGAATATTAGTTATTGATCTATGGGTATGTAACAGGGATAAAAATTGATATATGGGATGTCTATATGTGCAAGGCACCTGCTGACTGTCCCGGCTACTGCTGATACAAAGGCCATAATCCACTGTAGGAATTACCAACCGTCACCAATTCCGAGCCTATTTATGCTTCTCCATAAAGCCACTACAATAACACCTGCCCATGAATGCGCCCACCTACATGATATTCCAGTGCGGGAAACACGGAGGACCTTGAGCACACCGGGAACAGACAAGCAAGGCAGAGCTACGTGGGGATTTTCAGAGTGCAGGCTCAGGAGACAGAAAGGAAGCTGATGAAAATAGAATTGACTCCCCTCTGTGGAGGCAGGGAGAAGAAACTGGCAAATCAGAGATGAAAGAAAAATCCTCCACCTGGAAGTGTCATCAAGGGCAGAGCGGAGGGCCCTGGGAGTTTTAAGAAATGCTCCACTGTCGCAGCTACATTAAATAGAAACTCGCAGCGTCTTCCATTCCAAGCACTAAGTCACCCTGAAATGTGGTAACACAGAGGGATTTGATGACTTCACATCACAGAATCAGAAAAACACTGAACGTTGCAAGAATGCAGACAGTCAGCCCCAGATCTACGGTAAGCTCAGGAGGAAGGGACCCTGAAGCCTTCTAGTAGAGCAAGAGAAATCGTCAGGTCTCCTTTGTTATTAGTTTCAGATCATTTAATGTCACTTCTTGTCTTGTGTATTTACTATGCAATTTTTTTTTAGTTTGTGTGAATATAAAAGTAATTTGATAAGGGTGTTTCTAGGTTCACTCAACCTGGGACTCATCTTCCAACAGATTTTTCAACCAAGTCACTTTTTTTTTTAACGGCACAGAGGAGTATATAAATAAATGAATATACCTTTGCAGTAAAGCAGAGGATATAAATAAGTAAAACATGGCTGAGCCCACAAGTCTCCTGCCAGAGGATTTTCCTAGAACCCCAGATCAGACAGTGGAAAAGAAACTAGTTGAATTTGCTAGGTTAAATACTCATCACTTGCCTTAGGGGTGCGAGAATTAAGACAGACTTCATCAAGGTTCCTGCTATAAAATGCCAGACATGTAAAATTCAGACACATTTTTATTTGCTCCTGGCTCTAATGGCTTTAATCAAAGCAGATGTTCTTAAACTAAAAAATAGTCTGGATAAGAAAACGTCAAAGCCAGCCATAATTCATGAACTTGCTTGTCGTTTTTCTCTGCTGGAGACATTAGTCAGCAAATGGCCGTGAGTAGAATTGTAGACTTTCTGAGATACATAAAATCAATCCTGCTCCATAAATACAACATTAAAAAAAATGAAGACAGAACCCTTTGGCTGCCTTTATTCTACAAGGCTGTAGGCTTATATGTGAAATGACAGGTGATCTCAACAATCGTGAACTTCCAGCTTTTCCAAATAGGCTTCTTTCTAGCTTTCAGATTCATGTATCTATCAAATGAATATCAATTTCAAGAGGATTTTTAAGGTCTAGTCCTTACAATTTACAAAATGCGATATATATTTTCATTTCTTTTCCCTCCTAGCTGTGTGATAACAGGTATTTGCTGACAATTGCCTAAAACCAGGCTATTTGAAAAAAAAAGCTCTCCCTTTCTCTCTCTCCTTATATGCCTTCCCTGCACTGTCATCTCTGAAAATTGATCAGCTCAAGGTCATGGGTAGGTGATGGGCAAAAATCTTTGAGGAAGGAAAATAAAAAAATTTTATTACCCTATAACAGGCTTCATGGCTAGCTGAACTAATGCATTATTACTGTAAGTTGAAACTCCATTTCAGTAAATAATTTATGGGGGTTTTTTTTAATCACCATGGTTGATGTCCAGAGTAAATGGAAATTTTATTGGCATGAACTGGGAGACCCTCCTGGCTACAAAGAACACTGAGTGTAAAATAGCTGCTCTCCAAATGCTAAATAATAATTATGGAAATGAGTATTTACAGTGCAGAACCTCAACACCAGGCACAGCTGAGAGACACAGGCTGCACCAGGCGCATCCTGGCACTGGGTACCACCCTCCTCCAGTGACCTACCCCTAGGGATGGCTTAGGAGATAAGGTGCCCCAATGAGAGGGAATTGGAGCAACTGGATTTCCCTAATGACAGTGAGCCCGCCAAGTCCCTGTGACCCCAGACCATGAGCAGGATGGTTCACATGCATGTATGTATCCAGGCCACCACTGGGGGAGGTGAGGAAATGGTTCTTAGACCAAGGGGTCTTCCTATTAACTTTCATGAATTACATCCAGCAACCTCACAGCCCTGAGCCCTGGAACCTAGCATTTGGAGGGGTCCTATCAGATTACCCCCTACATGGTGATTAAAATACTTCCGTCCACCTGGCTTCAGTTCCACAGACCTTAGGCTCATCTGAGCAAGGCCATGTTTCAATTCATCTCTGATTCCTTAGCTCCTTACATGTCACAGGCACTCAATAAATGTTAAGTAGGTGGATACGTGGATGGATAAAATGATGGATGGATGGATGGATGGATGGATAAAAGGATGGATGGATGGATGGATGGATGGATGGATGGATGGATGGATGGACAGATGGAGAGATGGGTGGGTGGATAGCTAGATAGATGAATAGTTGGGTGGATGGATGGATATATGGAGGCATAAAAGGATGGATAGTTAGATGGATAGATGGATGAGTGGATGGATGGGTAGACAGACAGATGGATGTTGATATGTATATCCATAAGTGGACTCAGTTACTATCCAGAGATTTGGAAGGCTACAGAAGTCTTACCCAACTTGAGGCATTGACCCCCCTCCCCAAGTCATAATATTAGTAATACATGTATTGAGTTACCTCCAACAATGTGGAATCAGCTCTCAAAGCACCCAGAACTACCTCTCTCTTCAGACGTTCCTTTTGGTCAATGGAACCACCATGGTTCCCAGATAGGTTTCCTAGACCCCCGCCTCCCGTCTCACTGCATTCCCAAGCTGAGCCATTCCTGTGAGAGGCTCTCAGCATCTCTCACATTCACTTCCTCCTCTGCAACCTCACCGCCGCAGCCTTGATCCAGATCCTGCTAACACTTACCAGGGCTCTCACTCAGCATCTCTCAGATTCCCTGCTCCAAGTCTCCCCTCTCAAAGTCATGCTCCCCTATAGACAGAGCCGTCTGGTCACACTGAGTTCTCTGCCCATAGAACTCCACCACTGTCAGGGTCTTCGATCCCCGTATCCCACAAGATGGAAGGCTAGCACACCACCAGCACCAAGCCCTTAGAAGTCTACCCTCCTTCCCCCGTGGCCTCTCCTTCTTCCATTGCTCCCCATTCCCGGCCATACCAACCCTTTTCACAGAGCCTAGAATAGCTGTGCTTGGTCCAGCCCCCATACTGTGCCCAGACGGCACCCTGATTCTGCAGTATCCTCCAAAAGTCAGCCCCCTCGGTTAGAGGGAAGAGAGTCTTCCCAGCGTTCTCAGCCAGGAGGAAAGAGGAACTTGTTCATCAGAACCTGGGGATCAGCTGACAAAGCCCAGACCACTACAGGACAAGTGCCAGGTTTCTCCAAAAAGTGAATTATGAGGAAAATATACAGGAAAGGAGGGGGAAACTATAGAGCAAAGTGTCAGACTCCTGTATCAGAATCACCAAGAATGTTAAACAAGTTGCTGGCCCAACCCCCAGCCCAAAGTTTCCACTCTGACAGGTCGGGGACAACTGAGAATTTACATTTTTTATTGAGTTCCCACATCAACTTGATCAGCCCCAGAGACGGACTCCTATAGTTTAAAAGATGCATAAGAGACAGCAACTCCAGACACTGCAATGCATGAACCTTTATTGGATCATGAATCAAATGAACAAAAAATACAGCAATAGAGGGAGAGACACATCACCAGCTGGGGCTGCAGAACCAAGGCACTTGTCTCCTCAGAACCAAGACAGGTTAGGAACAGGACGCGAAAAGCCAGAGGTGGCGCTGTTGTTCACAGAAGAACACTTGGAAGGGACTCAAATGTCCGGCATTTGAATGCACTATGTACATTCACACCTCTCTGGACACATCTTCTCCCTCTGTGACGTGGGGATCCTCAGGGCCCCTATCACTACGTTTCAATAAACAAAGGACATAATTCATGAGATACCCCTGAAGTAACAGCCCCCACTTGCCGTGTGCTGAACTCCTGTATGGGGTCATATGTTTATGTATAGTTTTGACTCTAGGCTCTTGTACATGTTTATTCAAACTCACATTCTTAATTTGAAATTATTAGAAATGACCAGACCCAGAAATCTATCAGGAAAGCCATCCTATTACTCATGGAATGCGAACTCCATGCCAAGCTAAGAGCTTTATAGGTGTAGCTCATGAAATCCTGCTGTGTGAAAGGGACTGTGAGCTATTGTCATTATTCCGTGGATGAGAAAAGTAAGGCTTAGAATGTAAGAAAGGAGCCCGCACTGTCAGGATGCCACTGAGCAGGACAGAGCTCTCCGGCTCTTCCCCTGCATGCCTGCACTATGCTCAATGTGTCTTCAACAGGCATCACTGCTCATGACAGGTGAAGCTCCAAGAGAGATGTTGACATAAATCCCCATTTCACTGATGAGCACAGTGAGGGGAAAGTCAGGAGGTCATGATCACAGGGCTCTTCCAAGCCCTAGCTGGTGAGCTCTGCCTCCAGGCTCAGAAGACTGTGGGGCTCATGCTTCCTTGGGCCCAGTAGAACTCTCCATTTTTGAAAGCTGTAATGCTTCAAATCCATAGATCAGGGCGTGAGAGGGGCTGTTGACAATGTGGAAGTTAAAGGTACAAGTTCAAGGTCAGGAAAACTTGAGTGGAAATCCTTGAGTTCAGATGCGCAATGCTGGGTGAGCAACTCAATTTCTCAGGAGCCTCAGTTTTCTCTCCCGGAAACTGGGGGGAGGGGGCTTCATGATGATGGTGATATATTTTACAGGATTGCTATAAGGACAAAACAATATAATACCCATAAGCCCTGGTGCATGGCAGGCATTCAACAAATTATAGATGGTATTTATTAGCACTACCATCATCATCATCAACAAATAGGCCCAACTGCTGTTGAGTATCAAGCCATGTGCCTACATCAGGGGACAGGCGAGCGCCCACACATGCAAAGTCAGTGAATGCATTTGCTTTCAGTGGTGCTTCTCCAGGCTTGTTAATCAAGGATAAAAAGACCCACCGGACAGAAACTTGGCACATGGAACCTTCGGGAAACCTCTTAGTGATGGGAAACAGAGCTGGTGCTGCCACGGGTGAGAGAGACTGTCTGGCCCCCACTTCATTGCTCAGCCCATCTGCTCCCCTCAGGGGCACTTTCGGAAGGATGGAGGAGAATCTGGGAAGCCACGTGCCCCACTCCCATCAGGGAATTATATACGAGCTTTCCTGTTCATTTCAAAACTGAACAGGTAAATGAAGAAGCTGTCTAGCACCCCAAAGAAAAGATCCCACCTGCCTGGGCTCCCAGAAGACCCCGGTTTAGACTTTCCCAAGTTCTATCACGAACAGCCTTGGGACAGCTCAGTCTGTTAGAGGCCACAGCACAGTGATACTGACTGCAGTGAAGTGAAAGACAGAGGCAGCGCCGCTCTGGCCTGTTGGTCTCACACTGAGTGGGACATCTCCCCTCCCAAACATTCACCTTCTGTCCCTGGGGAGGGGGAAGGGAGAAGCAGAACAGGAGGTGAGGGTGGGGGAGACAGATAGCTGGTTCACCCCCTTCAGCTGAACTTTCTCGATGAGGGAGCGTTGTACATCTTCAGGCAGGAAGGGCTGCCCTTAGCGCCTGTGCACCCCCAGCCAGGGAAGCAGAACGCAAACTTCCCACACTTGGCCAGTGTCCTCTGAAGAGGGCCTTACGAGAAGAGACAGTTTGCGCATTGCACAAAGGCACCTGCCTCGGGGGAGGGATGTCTCCCAAGCAGGGCTTCACCCATCCGTAGGTAGGGGTGCCATATTCTTAGCACAAAGGAGCCATCCCAAGCCATGAAATGAAGTGCTATCTCACCTTTTTCCAGTTTTCCCACCCAGAGTAGATCTCTTTCTCATTCATCTCAAAGTACTGTAAAAGTACTTAATAGTCAAACAAGAAAGGAAACACCTCATAAGGTACTGAGTTCCCCATCACTAGAGGGGTTCAAGCTGGGGCCAGGAACCACTTAGCTGAAGACGAATAACAAAAGGTCAGAAAAACCACGAGCGCATGGGAACCAGACTGCATAGAGTCACACTTGCCCACACTCTCCATCAGGAGCTACGTAGAGGCTGTGTTGCAGTGTGGGTAACACAGGGGATGGGGGGGACTGGTCTAAATCTCAACTTGGTTACCTACTGGCCTTGGTGGATCCACCTGTGTCCACCCAAAATCTCTTCTTAACTAGCCCTCAGTTTTACACGACTAGCCTGGGGATAGAGGAAGGGAGACCTTTCCCTAGACCCAGGGTCGATCCTGGGTGATCTAAACCAATCATGGCAAAACCCTTCCCCTTGCCAGTGACAGAAGTGGGAATGGGTTTGTGACCCCCCAGTTTGGGCCCATGGAGCAAGAAGGAGAGTCAGCTGGGGGGGCTTCTGGGAAAGAAATATTCTTACTCTAAAGACTGTGCCCAGGAGAAGAGCCGTGGGCATATAGGGACATGAAACCAGCACACGTGAGTACCATTTTGCCACCATCCCAAGATGCAGATACCACCAAGAGAACCTCCATCCATCTGGAGGGGACCATGAGCTGCCAGCCTGCCTTGGAGCTTGCGGGACTTCTGGACTTTCCATCCCGAGTCATTACTAATTTCCTTTTTTCTGGAAACAAGATAAAGTCAGGTTTTCCACGCTTCGCAGCTAAAAACCGACGCATAGCTGTGCAACCTTAAACAAGTTACTAAACTTCTCTGGGGCCTGGTTTTCCTTCTGTATTAAATAGGATAATAATAACCCTTACCTCTCAGGATTAAGGAGGATTAAATAGGAATAAGGCAGGCAGAGGTTTTAACAAATGTAACGATTATTATTTATACAGCGTCTCATTTTATCCTCACGAACAACCCAATGAGGTAGAAAATAGGTTATTAGTCCCATTTAACAGCAGAGGAAACCATGGCACAGAGGTTAAGCATCCTCCTGAAAGCACACAGGAGGAGGTGCCTGTCTCCAATGCCTGAGATCATCCCCTCCACCACATTCCAGCCTCGACAAGGTTCCAGAACTCTGTGACTGGCCAGAGTCTGCCCTGGGCAGCTCGCGGCCCTGCACAGGGAACACTGAGAGCTGTGGAGGGGGTAGAGATGAGGGGTGGGGACTCCAAATGGGCATGAGTTTCTTTTCAGGGCAATGGAAATATTCTGGGATTTGACAGAGGCGATAGTTGCACGACCGCGAGGCTATACTAAAAGCCACTGAATTGTATACTTTAAAAAGGTACACTTTATGATAGGTTCATTTTTTTTATGCTGTGAATCTCAAAAAAAAAAAAAAAA
>NW_027532585.1:5009785-5025143 GCF_008692635.1 Crocuta crocuta | reverse complement strand
GCCGCTCCCACCCGCCCCCCACTCCACTCCTGGGCAGACGCCAGCCTCCCTGCCGGCCACAGTTTCCAGCAATTCTCTCGGAACTTGTCCAGCGGCAAAGCCGGCTGCCAGTCTCGGGTTTTCCGAGCGGGCCGGGGCAACAGCTGGCCCTGGCCTCTCCCCAGGCACCCTGCGCATTGGCAACATGTGAACAGGGGCACAGAGCAGGGACAGTACCCCAGTCACCAGCTGTATTTTCACTTTTCCCCTAGATGCTCTGTAGCCGCCCGCCAGACGGGGCTCAGTGCCAAGCCCTGTCCTGACGGAGGGTTGCAGACAGAGGACTTGCCAGTGCTTCCTCCCGCAGACAGGCAGTTTCAAGGCATTCTGGAATAAATGTCAGAAGATGCCCAACACTCGGCAGCTGTAACCAGCCCTTCTGTAGGAATCACTGCCCCATCTTGTCAGGAAGGCAAAGTGTAGCATTAGAACACTCTTCTCTGTAACAACGTGGATGTGCCAGGGTCCTGGGGTTGGCACGTCTTCAGGATTCTGCCTGAGAAATGGCTGATTCCAGAAGATAAAGAAGAAGAGTAGGCAAATGCCACTAGGGGCTCACAAGGACCCCCAGGGAGGTCAAGTGTGGACCATCCACTGCAGCGTGGACAGGGGGCTTCCAAGAGGGTGACATACGGGAAGGAGATTCTCTGGGTGCCGGGAACCAGATGCCCTCTCAGCACAAGTGGCCCTTGCATCTGCACACGGAACACTGCTCACACGGTGGGCAAACATTGCCACGTTAGCATCAAGGAGAGAAAAATCCTTTCAGAGACTTCTAAAGACCTTTTAAGTTTCGAATCCCTCATTCTTACTTTTTTTTTTTTAATACGAAACCTTCAATGACGGATTGACGTTCTTACGAAGAAAGAATTAGTAAACTAGGTTAAGATATTGATTAACTTTAGACTGTGCTAAGCTAAGCATACATGGCCAAATTTCAAGAGGAACTGCTCTAGCGAGGACTTAAAATAGAGTATCTACTTCCAGGGTGGTAAAGACAGATAAAAACAAAGAAAGAAAACCAATGAATAATTCCCCAAGGACCAAATGTGCTCCAAGTCTTTTCCCAGGGAACAGAAAGGCCACGTAAAGGTACTTTCGGGGAAGGAGGTTTACTTCCTAAGGCTACTCCACGGAGCAAGGGGGACATTCTTACCTGCGGACCCAGGGTGGCTCCCAGGGTGGCTCCCAGCCCATCTGACACCAAGCAGCTTTGATGAGGTGGGCAGAGCCTTAATATACTGCATAAGTATACGTTATAGAATACATGAATATACTACATGGATCCCAGGAAATAATGTGCATTCTGTGTTTTGGGGCCCCAGGCAGGCCACACCGATGGCCCCAGCTGCCCACACACCCCAGGGTCATGCATGCTGTGTGGGCACGAGTGGCCTTCAGGACACTCGGCCTCCAGGACCCCTGGTCTGGTCACTGCAGAGCCTGGTGGGCAAGGACCGAGGCCCAGGGAATGAGACTTATGCACTCACACACACACACAAAGACACACACACACATACACACCACCACCACCACCACCAACAACAACAACAACCACAACCATGGATGGCCAATTGCCAAGCCGGGGCCTAGGAAGGGCTTCCGGGGCATCCACAAGCCCAGGTGGTCTGTCTGTGGCTTGTCATTACTGCTGTCCCACAGGCCTGTCCCTCCCACCATGCAGGCTGCCTGCTTCATTAAGCCCAGCCCGGTGCACAGCAGCCTCTCTGCCGGCACTGTTATCTTTAACAGCTCCTTCTGCAACTCAATTAATCAACAGCCACCTCCTCTGCAGAGCAGAATGCTCCAGACTCAGAATGACCAGCCTGACTCCCCACAGGCGCACCCCCACCACGTGGGGAATGTCTGAGCGCAGGGCAGAGCGCAGGGTAGTGACCTCCCCTCTGGGGGGAGGGGGGGTGACCTCCAGGAGGAGCCCACAGGAATGCCCCCTACTGGGAAAAGTGGGAGCTGGCGAGAAGGACACCTGCACAGGTCGTCTCTCTGCGTCTCTCTCTCCACAGACGGTGATGACACGGACACATTCTGGAGGCATATTCTTGGTTAGTGGACAAGACGACTTCCAGGAGCTAAATGCGCAGCAGGGAATGTCTAACCAGGCTGAAGACATCCTTGTCCTAGGACCCAGAAGTGACCACACATAGGAGCCCACAAACAGATCTGTTCCAGAATGTTCACCATAGTATTTTTCGTCATGGCCCCAAACTGGAGACAAACCAGACATCCATTAACAGGAAGATGGCTGTACCACACTTGATTCAGTACAACAAAACAGTACCCGCAGGGCAATCGCTGCCACGTTACCTGGGGAGTTCATCACCACGTGGAATAGTCCCCTCTCCCCCTCCAGCCCTGTGTGCCTGTTGGCACCCTCCTCTGCCCCATCCCCATCCGGCCGCCATTAACCTTATCTAGGGGACATCCATCACATGGGGATTTAATTCATGAGAATCCAGCTATGAGTTATCAGACCAAAACAGGGTGAATGGCTGCAGTTTGAAACTGTAATTAATAAAACGGTAAAATCCTATTTTGCACTCTTCATTAGACACCGTGGTAAAGTGCCGCAGGGGGACTGGGGCGGGGGAGGCAGCCCCAGTGTGGTGATGCTTGACCGGCATCTCCAAGGTCAAGTTTGCTGAGTGCACAAGATAGGGAGAGAATACCAGGCAAAGGGAACAGCATGAGCAAAGGCAGGGAGGTGTGGAGAGCTTCCCAGAGGGCCCTGCACTCTGCCTCCAGGCTGTTCCCCTGGATAAGTCACAACCACCGATTTCATCAGGTTTGCTCCAAGCTTCAAGCACCGACTGATCACGACTGACCGTGGCTCTCTATCGCCCTCCATATCAGATCTAGCTTGTTAACCCATCAGTCGCCGCCATCAGCCCCTCCCCCTGCTGCACCAACCATACTGTCCCCATAACCACCTGCACCAGCTGGACTGCTGTAGGACATCTGCGAAGCCATCTGCCGTCCCTTGGGCCTGGTTCACGCAGAGAGAGAGGGCACTGCTGTCCTTGCCACGGGAGGGGCTGACTCTCATGGCTGCCCTCCAACCAGGCAGAGTCCCGGGCTACTCTTCTGAGTTGGGGATGGGATTGAACACCCGACACTGGCTGGGCCTGGGAAGACAGACACCTGGTCCCACCCTCACCAGCTCTGCCACAGTCAGAAGTGTCCCGGGCCTCAGCTTCCACCACTGCAAAGTGGGTAACAACTATTCCCCCTCGCAGGGCTGTGCGAAGACTACAAGGCAAGACCTAGAAGAAGGTTCCAGCACCGAGGTGGGTACAGAGCAGGTACTCAAGAAGTAAAGGCTTGCCTGCTCTTTCAAGACCCAGAGCACACGCGTGCTGGCTGGGGTTTTCCACCTGAATCTCTACCTGAGGGCCACTCAGCCCCTGCCCTGGAGCAGAGGAGGCCCACAGCATCACATATGCGCTCCCAGGAATCACTGCGGGCCAGCAAGGTGACCATCGGTCCCGGGCTCCGAGGCTGGCCAGGCTGACTCACGCTATCCACCCACGCCGAACGCATCCCTGCCCTAGCGCCCAGCCACTCCATGACTAGGATTCTACTGGTCGGATGTGTGCCCACAACAAGATCTATTCCTGAAAGTTTACAGCAGCTTTTTTTTTCATAATCTTCAAAAACTGGAAACAAGGCAAACATCCATCAATAGGAGAATGGATGAACCATGCGGTACAGGGTCGATGAGAATACTCAGCAATAAAAAGGGAACAAAGTATCAATACACCCAACAACGTGAATGGACCTGAAGAACACTGTTTCGAATGAAAACCCTTGGACGTGAAGGAGGATTCCATTCATGTAAAGTTCAAGAGCAAGTACATCTAAAGTGAAAGATGTCAGAACAGTGGTTCCTCACGGGGTGGGTAGAGACCGCCTGAGACACGGCACGAGGGAATGTTCTAGAGTGATGAAAATATCCTCTGTCTTGCCTGAGGGGAGGGGTGTGGGAGCAGTATCTCACCTTCCTACTGCTGCTATAATAAATTATTATTAACCTAGGGACTGAAAACCAGAGAGTTCCAGAGCTCTTCACCATTCTGGAGGTCTCAAGTCTGACATGGGCCTCACTGGGCTAACATCAAGGTCGTGGAGGCTCCAGAAAAAAAAGCCATTTCCTTACATTTTCCGGCTTCTCGAGGACATCTGCACTCCGTGGCTTGGGTCCCCTTCCTCTGTCTTCAAAGCCTGTAGCCAAGCATCTTCCAGTCTCTCTGCCTCTCTGACCCTCCAGCCTCCCTCTTGCACTTTTAAGGACGCTTGGGATCACACATAATCGAGGATAATCTCTCCTCGGGACCCTTCACATCTGCAAAGTCCCTTTGCCAGGCAAGGTAACACCCTGGGAATGTTCCAGGGGCGCAGGACGTGCTCATCCCTGGAGGGCATCCTCAGCCTACACCGCACATGGTGCACACGCACACCAAACCCCTCCGGGCTGGACACTTAGCAGTCCGAAGCTTCGCCTTGTGCCAACTATACCAACAATCACAAACCAGGATGGCTCCAGGTGTTAAGTGCCAAGAACAGCATTGCAGACACCCTCTCCCTTACTCCTCACACCACCCTGCCGGTGCCCGGCTCTACAGGAGCTGAGGCGTAGGGAGAGAGAAGCCTCTCTTGCAGCTGGCCGGAGACAAAGCTAATTTGAACCCAAATCTGAAGACTCCCCAGCCTTGCTCCTCAAGGTCACCAAGACCCCTGCTACAGGGTCAGGAAGGCGGCACAAAGGAGAAAGGGTTTCCTTTCATGCCCCACTTTTCATGCGATGTGGGCACTAGAATTTCCCCTGACTCTGCTCAGAGAAAACCAATGGGCCCAGGGGGACAAGAAAAGAAAAGTCAAAGCAGGGGTGTAGAGCAAGGGATACTGCAAACTGGAAACCCCTGTCCAGAGGGGCAGAGACCCAGACTTTTATGTGGAATCTCTCATTCCTTCCAGTTATGGGCCGGGCGTTGAAACAGATGAGCAAACGTTTGTCCAGAGGCCCCCAGCCTGCCCCCTGGCACAGCCCACCCTGCCCCTCCCCTGCTCCTCCGGGCTGCCAGCAAGGAGCAGCCTCACCCCTGCAGGCAGGAGCACTTGGGCTCAGCCTGCTGGAAGGAAGCAAAGCTGCTCCTGGGGGGAAGGGCCCGCCGGCTCCTGAGGAAGACCGCAGAGGCAGCTGCTCCCCAGCGAGCCTCTCCCCTACCCGGCCCCGCCCAGGCACCTGCAGAGGAGAAGGGGCTTCCTGGCCCATTCACTCTTTTGCCAGATGCCCACGTGGGGGCCCCTGATCACACCCCAATATCTGGGGCCCGGGTCATCTTTATTGAGAATCTAGTCAGGCTATGCAGAGCCAGCCGCGGTCAGGACCCTCCCGGCCAAGTGCGTCAGGAGCTCTGGGAAGAGATGGCGAGGGTCACGTCGCGCACCTGGCCACGCGCCCTGGGACGCCCGGCCCATCTTGCTGCCAGGTGTTTGCTCTACAGGGAAGCAAGGCTTCTTGGGGGCGGGGGCGAGGGACGTGGGGGAGCATGACAGAAATGATCCAGAACAACAGTTTTTGAAGGACCCACACTCTGGACTGAGGAACCAGCAGGCCCACCACCCTCTGCCTCCCTGCGGGGCCCTAACCAAGGACCATAAACTTGGGAAACCCTGTGTCCTCGTTCATAAAGAGAGGACAACACCACTACCTCAAGGTACGAGGTTCCATGAAGCCCATCTACCAGCTGTGTCTCGCCCCGCCTGGCAGTTCTGGAAGTCTGACCACCAAGGGGTTAACAAGGCTGACTCTGGGCGTGGTTTCCTCTTTTCTTCCTTGGGATTACATTTTCCTTGATGGACCCCTAATGATCTTGTCATGAGAAACAAAGTTATCTTGTGCTCACTCAGTACCTGCCCAGGACTGCTGCATGGGGATCGATGAGAGGGTGGGGTGGGGTAAGCAGGGTGCCAGGCTGGCTTTCAGTTATCACTGCCTGCAGCCCCCGCCCCGGGGGTGCTCCTGGAGGCCCCTGACTGCTCCTGTCTCCCCCACCAGAACCCCAGCCTCCTCCAGCTCCCAGGGGTCACCCGGCCCCCACCCCCACCAGCTCCCAGGGGTCACCCGGCCCCCACCCCCACCAGCTCCCAGTGGTCATCCAGCCCCCACCTCCGGGGGGCCAGCTCTCCACCTGGCAAATCCCTCCAGCAGCCCCATGGGATATTTCTCAGCTCCAGCCCACACAGGAGGAAACAGAAACTCAGGGAGATTTCCAAGGCTGCCCAAGGCCTCCGGCAAGCGCACCAGAGCTCAGGCTGGACCCACGCTCGCACTGCAGCTCCACACGGACTCCCAGAGGGAAGCGCAGGGGCCACGGCTGGGAGGGGGTCTTGAACTGCCTTGGCCTCGGCCCCCTCCTCCAGGCCTAAGAGTGGAGCTACACTTTACGGGGGTCGCTTCTGGCTTCAATACTCAACACCCCCCCGATGTTCTCAAACGTTCCCTGTCTGAAGTGGGCCATCCCAGCATGGAGACAGAAGGCCTGCAGAGTCAGGGGGAAGGGGGAGGTGTTCCGTTTGGGTCCCAGGCCTCACCCTGGGCTCTTCTGACCTGGCTCTACCCCTGGGCCCCAGGCTTTAATCATTTACATCTGGTCAGAGTCCTGGTGTTCTGTTGCCAAATCTGAGCACAAGCCTGGAGCTGGCAGTGTCCCGGAGAGGACTCTATGGCCCCTTGTGGGTTCTGAGCCCTGAGGCTTTGCGGGGAGGGAGGGGGGGCGCAGGGAGGGTCATCTTGAATTGTAAGCATATTCACAGATGGAAACCAATTAGCAAATTATCTCTGAGAGTGGCCAGCTATAAGCCGGGCTGGGGAGCAGTGTGAGGGAAGAGCTCTTGGGGCAGAAGGAGGTGAAGGTCTCTGGGTGGGGGTAGGGGTGGGGGTGGGGGATCCCAGACTGCGCTTCGATGAAGCGCAGGATGAGCAGGGCCATCCCTCTGCCGCCATCATTGTGGTTCGGGCTTCTGTGTTTCTTTTGGAGTTTATTTCAATCTCACTGCTGCTAATATTTCATTAGAAAGTGGCCCAGNCGTCCCACAGTAAGATTTTCAAAGGGCAATCTTAGCAGACCCCAGCTGCGTTCGTCAGCATGTCTGTATTCTCACAAGGCCTTACTCTACAGGAAGACATGCCCCTTACATAATGTAACTCGGTGAGGAAGTCTGTTCCCATACGAATATCCATTCAACACACGAGGTATAGATACAAATGATAAAAGTGTATTCTTAGTGCTTCTGGATAAATCCCATCCTACCTGCTTGTCTTCCTTCCAAAGAAACCCAGGCTCTGTGTCCCCCGCATGCGGCGCTTTGGGGTTTCACAAGCGAATGTTCAGGAAGACCCAAGGGGTGCGGCGTTAGGGCGGAATCACTGTCTCTGACCCGCCGAATTCTTGTGGGTTCATGTCTGAATCAGCCATAGGAACCCCAAAAGAAGACCTACCAGAAGCTTCTAACATCTCTTTGTCTTTACCTTCCTCTGTCTGTCTCTGGCTCTCTCCCTTCCTGTCCGCCTGTGTTACTCCCTCTCTCCACAGGCATACACATACATGAATACTTATACGTGCACATGTACACACACACACACACACACACACACACACACACACACACACACAGAGCAGCCTCTTCTGAGATGACTCTAACAGGACCTCACAAGGCCCCAGCAGTATCAGGTCTTCGCTGGGTCCACAGAACCTCCGCTCACCGTTCTCCTTATGACAGACCCCGAGAAGCCTGGGTCAGACCACCCCGTGCTTCCCAAACCCTTCCCCGGGTGCCCCGGCCACCACCACGCGCAAGCTGGGTACCGCCACCCCAACACCCCTATCCTCAGCGGCACCCCCCACCCTGTCCCCAGTTTCCCAGCCCAGACAAGCAGAGTTTCAGTTTGCTGTAAGGGACAGCATCACCCTACTCTGCCACTAGGTCACCGTGTACTACTGAGGTCACTGCCACTTCCTGGGGGGTCGGCTCACACAGGCCGCAAGTCCTTACCGGCACCCATTTCTCACTCTGATCACGAAGCCACACTAATGGCTGGTGACGACCCAAAGCTGCAGAGCCGCTGCCTCACATCTCAACCAGCCGCATGCTCGACGGTGCCTCGACTCGACGTACCAAGCAGTAAACCTCCCTCCCAAAGGGCCTAACATAGTGTTATGAAGTTTGTATTTTGCCGAGGTCAGACACTGAAACTTTTTAAAGTATTTTTTATTTATTTATTTTGAGAGACAGAGAGACAGAGAACAAGTAGACAGGGGCACAGACAGAAGGAGAGAGAGAGTCTCAGGCAGGCTCCGTCCACACTGTCAGTGCACAGCCCGATGCAGGGCTCGAACCCACAAACCATGAGACGATGACCTGAGCCGAAGTCAGATGCTTAACCGGCTGAGCCACCCAGGTGCCCCTGGAAGGTTTCTTATTAAACCTATTATCTGCTATTATATTTAATTCATAAAAAAAAAAAAGAAAGGAAAATAGGACCGCATCAGTTATCTGTTGCTATTAAAAAACGAGCAGTTCCCCAGAGGCTGCCCATCTATTCTCTACACGCACAGCCCTCACCCAGGAACCACCTACTGTGAATGACTCACTCGGTTACTAGCACTGTAACTGTCTGTAATAGGCAATTACTCCCTGACCACAGGACAGTGCTCCCCCCCAGCTCCTCCCCTCTCCCAGCAAGTGACCCTAGCCCCTGGCCAGGGGCAATAGTTCCAGGGACAGATCGTAATCATGCCTGGACCTAGGGGCCTCCCCCTGGGAATCGGGATTGGGGCAAGACAGATTTGGAAGCCCATAAAGGGGGGCTGCAGGGAGGGGGGCACAGGCCACAAGCAGGGTAAAGCAGAGGAGATGGGGTGGGGTGGGGGGAGAACCCCAGGCTCCCAGCGCTTTCCCTCCTAGACCCGGCACAGAGGGAGTCCCAGGAGCCATGCTGGGATCCTCCCTACAAAATCTCTTTTTTGGCGTCCTCTCACTAGAAAACGTATAGTTACCTGTAACTAAAGCCCTACTTACCACTGGCACAAAAAACAGGCAACCACCAATGTCAGTGGAGGGACTATGCGAGGGAGCAGAGAAGGTGGCGCCTGGGGCTCTACCGTTCGGGACTCCCACTCAGAGCAATTTGACTGTGCACCTCAGGCCTCTACGTTAAACGTTACCTCTTCAAACGCTTGTTTAAAATATAACTCCTGTGTGGGGCGCCTGGGTGGCTCAGTCAGTTAAGCATCCGACTTCAGCTCAGATCGTGATCTCACAGTTTGTGGGTTTAAGCCCCACATCAGGCTCTGTGCTGATGGCTCAGAGCCTGTTTCAGATTCTGTGTCTCCCTCTCTCTCTGCCCCTTCCCCACTCATTCTCTGTCTCTCAAAACTGAATAAATGCAAAAAAAAAAAAAAATTTTATATTTAACTCCTGTGGGGAGGGGCAAGTCATTAAGTTACTGATGGTAAAGCAGTGTAGACCCCGGTGCTATCTCTGATCCGGAGGGGCTGGCTGGACTGACGTGTTAAGAAGGATTCCGAGGGCACCCTGGGTTCAGTTGGGAAGTGTGTAGAGGGAGCCAGCCGACCTGGATTCTCACGCTGGCCTTGCCAAGTATTGGGAGCAGTCTCCTCAGCCCTCCCTGACCTCAGTTTCCCCATCTGGGAAGCATGAGGGTAGGCCCAGCCCCAGCATTTGGCGGACCAGGTCTCACCTGATGGTCGATGCCACCTACGGGCTCTGTTTCCTCAACAACTTCCATCTCCGCCTTGGGAAAAGGATTCCTGACATTTGTGCTGTAAACAGTTTCTTATCCCAACCGGCAGAGATGGCCCCTCAGGGACAATGAGAAAAGGAAAGGCAAGGAAGGAAGTGACCAGAGGAATGTAGCCTTTAGCCTATGGAAACCTGGGGCCAAACGAAGAGGCCAGCTTGTGGCCTCCGAGGCAGCAGACCCGAGCGCTAGCACCTACCCCATCTGCGTCCCATGCGGGACCCGGGAATCTGGGCTCAGAAAGCACTGTGCTCAGTCACTGGGAAACGCACAAGGCCACAGGGCCTTTTTATTTTTATGTTTATTTATTTTTGAGAGACAGAGGGAGCATGAGCAGATGCAGAGAGAGTGGGAGAGAGAGGGGGTCCAAAGCAGGCTCTCTGCCCTGTCAGCACAGAGCCTGATGTGGGGCTCGAACCCACAAACCGTGAGATCATGGCCTGAGCCCAAGTGGGATGTCCAACTGACTGAGCCCCCCACATGCCCCATGGGGTCTTATTTACAAAACACAGAAGGCAATAAGGAGGATCAATTTATGGGGAACAATGGACACCAGCAAAACCCACTTCCCACTGAGATCTCAGGGCGCTTATCCATCTGCCAAAATTTTCCTACCTTCCTGCCTTCCTGGAGCCTCAGGTTTCCTGACAATAAAAGTGGAAACAGTAAGCGAAGCTGCTCAGAAACATGCTATACATCTGAGAAGTAGAACAGTCACAAAAGTTCAGCTAATGTTCTTAGAAACGAGGTGTAGGTAAGACAGGAGCCTTTTCCAGTTGGCCGAGTCATCTGAGGTCCCCTCTGTAACAAGGCAAATATATATATTGTTTTTTAAAAAAAGTGTCTTAACGTTTATTCATTTTTTTGAGAGACAGAGAGAGACAGAGCGTTGGCGGGGGAGGGGCAGAGAGAGGGAGACACAGAAACTGAAGCAGGCTCCTGGCTCTGAGCTGTCAGCACAGAGCCCCATATGGGGCTCGAACTCACGAACTGTGAGATCATGACCTGAGCCGAAGTCAGACGCTTAACCCACTGGGCCACCGAGGCACCCCAACAAATATACACTTTTTTAGGTTTATTTATTTTAAGAGAGAGAGTGTGTGTGTGTGAGTGGAGGAGGGGCAGAGAGAAGAAGAAAAAGAGAATCCCAAGTAGGCCCCGCACCATCAGCACAGAGCCCGGCACAAGGCTCGATCCCAGGACAAGGAAATCATCATGACCTGAGCTGAGATCAAGAGTCGGATGCTTAACTGACTGAGCCACCCAGACACCCCCAGGACAAATAGTTTTAAATGGACATTCGTCCTTACAGCACGCAGAAATACAAGCGTTTCTGCCGCAGTGTGGTATGTTGTCCAGGAAATCTTCACATTCTGCAAAATCTCACACTAAAAATAATAGGATTCATGGAAAAGACAGGGTTGGTGCACATCACTCAAGACTTATAGGACCTTATCACTTGAGCCTTTCCCAAAGTAGTCAGGGCTCTAGTTAATACCCTAGCAGAGTGAGCCGCTCCAGGCCCTGGACCCAAAGCCCCAGGGGATAAGTCGATGGGGGGCGCTTCTCCTTTGAGATGATGGGCCTCAGAATCACTCATTTCTTTCCTTTTTTTTTTTTTTTAATGTTTATTCTTTGAGAGACAGAGACAGTGTGAGCGGGTAAGGGGCAGAGAGAGAGGGAGACACAGAATCCAAAGCAGGCTCCAGGCTCTGAGCTGTCCGCACAGAGTCCAACACAGGGCTCGAACCCACAAACCATGAGATCATGACCTGAGCTGAAGTCAGATGCATAACTGACTGAGCCACCCAGGTGGCCCGGGGCCGCTCGCTTCCTACAGAGACTATTCTCACCCAAATCAAAAACCCTACCCAGGGTGTCACCTGTACACACTGGGTTCTTACAGTGCAATGCCTTCCAGTTCCTTCCCTGGCCGTCTCAGCTTCCCCCTTCAGCCTGAGCAGGGTAGAAAGATACTAAAACAGCCACAACGTGCACTATATGTAGACTTTTAGCAATTTTTTTTTTAGTTCCTGTCTTATTGCTCTTCCTTCATGAGAAAGCACTTTCCGGTCTATCACAACACAAACCACACTGGTTAAAACCGTCAGTGAGCAAACACAACTTCCCGCACCAACGTCCTTTCCCCATTTGTCAATCATGGGAACACGAGCTTTAGACCAACAACCAAGTAATTTCACCTGTAAGATAACCGGAAGTGGCTTTCTGGATAATCTGACCATGAGTAAGATCTGATTTACAGCGGGCAGACTTCTTGACACTACACATTCATGGAACGTTGTAAGAAGGCAGTGAATCCAGCCTGCAAGCTGCTTTAACACAGAATGCAACTTTTTACAGTTTGTTCTTTTATCTTTTTAGTCAAACTGACTCCGGCGTAAAGTAGCCACAAATTCCTGGCAGCACCGCCCACGAAGAGGTGGACCTCTTTCTCTACCTCTTGTATCTGGTGCACCTCCTGACGTACTTTGACCACCAGAAGGCAGAGGGGACAGCACACAACTTCTCCAGAAGCCTTCCTTGCAACCCCCTGTTCATCATCTTCTTGTTGCTCAGAAACCACCATGTAAAGAAGCCCAAGCCAGCCTCCTGGAGAAGAAAACACCAAATGGAAAAAGAAGTCCAGCTGACAGCCAGCACCAACCGCTACACTCATGAGTGAGAGCATCTTGGACTCTCCAGCCCAGTGGAGCCGAGAGATGGCTGCAGTCACATGAGTGACCCCAGGCGAGACCAGCCAAACAAGCATCCAGCACATAATCACTGGCAAATAAAATGGCTACCGTTTTAATGGCTACCATTAAATTCCGGGGTGGTTTGTCCCCAAGCAAACGCAGATATAGTGTGACGCTCTGCAGACATTTCACTTATTCTTTAATATTTTAATAATTTTCCCACTTGAGAACCAATACATCTTTTTTTATTTAGGGCTCAGTGATTTCACAGGCCCCTGAGAAGGGGCTAAACCAATCTCCAAAGTGGTATTGTGCCCAAGGACCCTACCAGGATTGATTAAAAGCCAAGGGGGGCACCTGAGTGGCTCAGTTGGTTAAGCATCCGACTTCGGGTCAGGTCATGATCTCACCATTCATGAGTTCAAGCCTCATAATCTGGCTCTGTGCTGACAGCTCAGAGTCTGGAGCCTGCTACGGATTCTGTGTCTCCCTCTCTCTCTGTCCCTCCCCCACTTGCACTCTGTCTCTCTCTCTCAAAAATAAAAAGGCATTTAAAAAAATTCTTTTTTAAATAAAAGCCAAGGGCTAACCAACAACCCAAACTCCAGAAAGGTATCACACAGCAGGCAAGAACCCAACCCATATAAAACACCAAAGGAGGAACAGTTCCTAATGTTCAAACCACCCCTGCGGGAGACTGAAGGTTCTCTAACTAACATTCCCAAATCTAGGCAAGACCCCAGTCTTTCTGGCTGTCATAGACTGCATAATAAATAGCATCCCACCAAGTATATCTGTATCCTAATCCCAGAACCTATGAAGATGTCGCCTTACATGACCAAAGGGATTTTGCAGGTGTGATTACACCGAGGGTCTTGAGAGGCAGACGCAGTTCTGATCATCCAGGTGGGCCTCAGAGGAGGTCTTCACACAAGAGTCCTTAAAAGACGGAGGTGGGAGGGGCAGAGTCAGAAAGCAAATGTGCCAATGGAAGCAGAGGTTGGAGTCATGTTGTTTGAAGGCAGGAAAAGGGGCCACGAGCCAAGGAATGCAGACAGCCTCTAGAAGCTGGAAAAGACCAGGAAGCCGAATCTCACCCAGAGCCTCCAGAAGGAACACGCCTCTGCCAACACCTTGATGCTAGCTCAGTTAGACCCACTTTGGACTCGCTTCCAACCTCCAGACTAGAAGAGAGTAAATTTGTGTTGTTTTATGCCACTGAGTTTGTGGTAATATTTACGGTGGCAATAGGAAACTAACTTCGCAGATAATTTCTCCTGCCTACAAGAATGCAACTTAGGACTCTTATTCTTAATAACAACAGCAGCTAATAATAATAGTTAACATTAACTTAATGTCTACTTATGACTGGCCTTGTTCTAAGTGCTCTTCTTAAACAAACTCATTAAATCCTCACCAAAAGTACACGAAGACAACAATTACAATCCATATTTTACACATGAAAAACTGAGCCTTGGAGAGGCTTGGTAACTTACCAGGGCCACAGAGCAGGTAAGTGACACGGCCCGGGGTAGAAGCCAGGCAGTAGGGCTCCAGATCTCACGTCTCACCATGACAACTCCCAAAGCAAACTGGCACTGATAACAACCAATTACACCCACTTAGGAAGCACCTGCCATGCACCAGGCACGTGCTTAGACTTGACTTATATTCTGTCATTCGATTCTCACAGCACCCCACTGGATCGAGCTTGATAGTCACCCTTGTTTACAGAAGGAGAACTGGCGGCGCCACAATGTTACACCCAGGAATTACACATGGCTGAACCCAGGTTTAACCACACATCCCCTCGCCTCTCTCTCCCACTTGAGGCCCACATGGCTGGGGAAGGGACAGAGCTAAGTAGCACCACCACATAATTTATCTTCCAAACTGGGAGACTCAGAAAGTGAAAGAAGTCACGATTAATAAATTCACTTTTTATCACTGCACAAGAGGTACCAACCAGGACGCATGGCCGCCCTCAAGGTAAAACCCAGGCCCATTTGCTGCAGTTCACAGTTCCCCCAGTTGGGGCACTGTGGAGCAGCCATCAGCCCCAGCTGACATCCCTAGCTGCCAGGTCATGGTCAAGGCTGGAAGAGGAGGGGTGGTCCTGGAAGAGCTCAGAGCAGTATCTGCAAAGCTCCAGGTCTGGAGTCGCAGCACACAGACAGAGCCCGTCCAATGGCAGGCTGGGAGTCCACCTGAGAGCAGAGGTCGGCAGCCCTGGATAGAGTCCAGGGATACAAAAAAGACTAGTAAACCCCTCTGCTGCTCCAATCAAGAAGCCCAGCAGGGAGCTCAGAGCCTTGGCAAAGGGCCCCATGGGCATTAAATGGGGCCCACAGCCCGAGACACCCAGCTCGCCTCCACAGTTCTGGGCCTGCTGGACAAGAAGCCATGTGGCCAAAGGTTCTGGCCGGGCTCTGTCCCTTCCCAGCTGTGGGATCTCAGGCCAGCCCTGGTCCCCTCTGGACCTTCTGGACAAAACGCAGCCACTGATGAATGCCCCACCTGTGTCTGCAGGATTCATAACAATACATAATAACAGAGAGCAGCAAATGAGCCACAAACTTAGCAGAGGTTGTGGGAATAAATAAAATCTGCTCTGGAATGGGTACTATTGATTATTCCCACTTTACAGATGAAGACACTGAGGTGGGGTGGGAGAGAGGCTAAGTCACTTGGCAGGCTTTGCAAATCCATTCCCAGAGCCCCTTTCCCTGGAAAGTCTAATTCCAGAAGCTCTGGGACTGAAAATCATAAGGATCTTATCCCC
>NW_027532585.1:4977296-5009568 GCF_008692635.1 Crocuta crocuta | reverse complement strand
CCCCCCACCCCCACCCCAGTGTTTCCAAAGCACTTCTCTTCCTGTTCAAGTCCCTCTGGAGACTGATTTCCAGAAACAGAACATCTCACTCTGGTGCTCCTGTATCCTTGACCTCATGTAAAATCCTCTGGCCTCCCTCTTGCCCAGAGTGCAGCCTCAGCACAAAGTTTTCCAAAAGAAAAGGCATCTGGCTAAAGCATTCTGACCACATTTGGGTTTCCACACATTTTCGCTGTGGTTACCTTCCCTGTGTGGCAAGTGACACAGGTGACCCATTTATGGAATTTACACAAATGAGACTCTTAAATCCTATTTTAAAAACAGCAGATCGGGGCACCTGGGTGGCTTAGTCAGTTGAGCATCCGACTTTCGCTTAGGTCATGATCTCACGGTTCGTGGGTTCGGGCCCCATGTCGGGCTCTGTGCTGACTGCCAGCTCAGAGCCTGGAGCCTGTTTCAGTCTGTGACTCCCTCTCTCTCTGACCCTCCCCTGCTGACGCTGTCTCTCTCTCTCTCTCCTAGAAATAAATAAAAACATTAAAAAAAAAAACAGCAGATCAATTTCAAAAGTAATCAATAAATCACAGTTTAGATGGTCAGTACATACAGTGGAATCAGGAGAGTGAATCTCAAATGGCTGAAGATTGAGAAAAGGTTCCCTAAGGATAACAGGAGTCCATGGAGGTTTTGCTGCCGGCCCTGAGCTCTGTTGTAACATCGCCCCTCCCCACCCCCAGCTCTCTCACCCTGGGGAATGTATTCAATTCCTCTGAGCCTCAGTTTCCCCTGGTATAACATCTCCCACTTCATGGAGTATTTATGAAGATTAAACAAGACAACACAAGCAAAGCATTTAACACAGAGCTGGTGCTTATAAACTCTGCTGACGCAGACAGTCTAGCACCAGGGGGTGAACCGTGTCGATGCCCCTGCCCCCAGCCCCCGCACGCTGAGTCCCAAGTCTGAACTCCAGATATGTGGTAACTCACTGATTCTCAAACTTGGCTGTTGACTCAAAGTCCTGATACAATAGTTCCGGGAGGAGACCTAGGCATCAAGACTTTTACAAAGCTCCCCCAGGTGATCCTAAGGCAGCCGGGATCAAGAACTAACTCCAGGCGATGTCCAGCAGCCAACTAGTGTAGCTTCTGATCCTATATGCTCCAGAACCAGCCTCGCACCCAGTGGAATCTGCAGAGATGGGGGAAAGGTGCTCAAGGGGGCTGGCGTCGTGTTTGCCAGGAAGGAGGTGTTCATCACTTCAGGGTGGAGCACTGAAGGTCCAAAGGCATCAGGAACCTAGACATATTCTCCACAAAGCCCCACGTCTGAAAACAATGAAGCAGAATCTGCCCACCTTCTAAGCTTCCAGACCAGCTGGATCCATCACCATGCCAGGCAAGGCAATGGCAATCGCCGTGGGCATCTGGGAGACAGAGGCAGGAAAGCCACCTCTCCCTTCCTCTTAAAGAATTTGATCCATTCCTGCCCCTCTCACACCTGCTCTATTCCCACAGCAGACCGAGGCAGGCATCATGTGCCCCTTGCATGGACCAGCAAAGGAAAGCTTAGCTGGAGTTGACATGCACTTTGGGCTCCAAAGCCACTTTGCTCCTTTCCTCCTCTGCACCTGTTACTGCACCTCTCAGAGCCATGGATCCGGAGTCATCTCCAGTAAAAGGAAGGCAGCAAGGATTTGCAGAGCCCACTGCGGTGGGGCCAGTGTCGGTTCTGGGAGTGCCTGCAGCTCTTGGTGCCCTCCTTGGCTCTCCCTGCATTCCATGCCCAGACATGCCTGCAGAGAGGCACGCTCTCCTTGCCATGCACGTGCTGCTCATTCATTAAAGCCCCTGGTTCCTCGCTGCCACTGTCATTATGCACAGCAATAATAAAGAAGCTTTCTCCCCTACCAGAGGCCTATTTATGCAATGAGAGAGCATTTCGCCCCCATAGTATTGACTCGTCACTCAAACCCTCGTTGGAATCAAAGTCTCATCTCTTCCAGGATTGACTGAGCCCTGCCTACTCCCCTTCACTTCCACCCACTCCTGAGCACCCATGTTTCTAGAAGCACCATTTCGCTGAGGAGTGGGCAGGATGTAGATGCCATTCCCCACTGCTGCATTCCCTTATGGATTATTGACTGATACTCATTGGACACACAGTAGGATGTTCAGTGAGCACCTACTATGTGCCCTTACTAAGATTACGAATGAAAGATATAATCCCTCTTCTCCCTTACTGGGAGAAAAGGCATTAAGAGAAAAGCACAAGCTTATAGGGTCCGTGACTGCTTCATATCCTGCCTCAAGCATTCATTGGCTGGGTGATTTGATTCCTTGGCTGGGAAAATTACCAGACATCTCAAAATCCTCAACTGCTTCGTTGGCAAAATGGGGTCCTAATAACCCAGCCTCATAGGGTTGGTGGAAGAGTCAATGGGAAGTACACATATAAAATGGGAACGTCATAATCACTTCTTGGACACTAGCTGAGGTTATCAACAGTCGGTACCCAAGACTCCAGGACCACACAGGCAAGATCTGACCAAGATGGATGAGCCTAGGAAGGCTTCCCCAGAAGTGATACCTGAGCTGGGTTTTGGAGGATAAGTAGGAGTTTGCTGGGGAAAGGGAAGAGGTTCCTGGCAAGGAGAACTGCATGAGGGCTAAAGGAGACCACAGGGCTCTGGGAAACACAGGACACTGTGCAAGGAACAACAGCCACAGGAAGTACAGAGGGACCACAGTGGCCGCAGACAGAGCTGTAGATGCAGGTACGGACACAGAAGTGGGCCCATGGCCATAACCATCTCCAGGGACACCCAGAGCATCATTTCAACTTTTTCCTTGGCTCCTCAGAGCCAAAACCAGAGCCCTTCCACTTCCATCTGTAGTTCGGCAGCCACGGAAAAGTGGGGTAGCTACACTCTACTGGCCACATGCTCATTCATTCGGACACTCAGGAGAATTCCCTATGGGCCTATGACAGACCAGGCATGTGCTAAGAGAGGCTGGGCAGCGCGGCCACCTCCTAACCTTCACTCAAGCCCATTTCCAGCTGTGCCAGGCTGGCCTGGCAGCTCTCCCCTCAATGAAATGGGGGTAACAGGGCCTCTCTCCTAGCCAGTCATGCAATAACAGAGGTTATTTGGCCAGGGCCAAATGAAATAATCTGATATCTTCAGATTTCAGCATACACTAAGTCCTCGATAAATGTCCATGTTTAAAATGTTTATTTCTATCATGATTAACTGCTAAGGTGTTGGAATTCCATCCCCAAAGCCCAACGCAATGCCTCCAGAGGTACCCCCGACACAGGCAACCCCCCTGGCCCGCTGTTCCTAACTCCACCCCTGCCCTGGATCATATTACAGGTTTCTACTGGGTCACCAAGGGCGCTAGCTCAGCCTCAGCGCAACCCAGGTCTTGGTGGGGGTCTAAAGATTAAAAGGTAGCCCTTCCGGCTTTGTAAATTAATTTAAATGTTCTATGAAGGAAATCTGGACACATATACAAAGGGAACAGCAATGCACCACCATGTACCCATCACCCAGCTTCCACAACTATCAACATTCTTGTTTCATGGGCGACTCCGCCCACGCCCCACCCCCACTTGCTTTGTTGGGGAAAATGTTAAGGCCAGCCTTTCTGGCACCCCACACTGGCCAGCGCTCTTGCTGCTCCCAAGTCCCAACACAGTTGGATCCCTCTGGTACTCACCCTTTGGCACCAAAAGGATCCTTGAAATGATCTCCTGAAGAACACCGTTTTTGTGTTCCTAATAGAGTAGTAATCACTGGCCACACCCACAGGGGCGATGCAGGATTGGCAGTGAAGGGTGAGAGTCCTACAATCAGATGGCCTGAGTCCAAATCAATACTTCCTAGATGTGTGACCTTGGATAGGTCTTTCAATTGGAAATGTTTAGATTTCCTGCCCGGGATAGAGGGGAATGCTGGTAACAGATCTGATGAGGCTTTCAACAAATAAAATCATGAATGTTCATTGCCCAGCGCAGAACACTCAGTGAGGAAGCCTCAGAAATAGATGTGTTAGATGGTGGGTGAGCAGGGTCTGCTCCTATGAGATACTATTAATATCTCCCATTTTAGAGATGAAGGGATGGGAACCAAGAGAGAAGCAGCGAGTTGCCAAGGACAGCCTGCTCTGTGTCCCAAGTCCATGTGTCGGATATTCTCACTGGCTGCCTTGAACTGCAGATCACTGGAAGTGAAGACACACTCCAGAATAGACACGGATGAACAGTGCCAGGTGGCCCAGCACACCCAGCATGTGTTTCCCTATCCTGGATGGGGAGCTCTCCCAGCCTGAGGGGAGACAACCACACAGTGCCTGTGTGTGCCTGTGTGTAGGGTAGGGGTGCATCATTTCCAAAATGATGGGGGGAAGGGGCAAGTCCCGGCTCACTCTTTCTGATTTCACACACGTTATGGCGAGCCTTACACTTAATACAGCCAGCCACTATTTATCCCAGCACAAGAGGCAAGAAACTGGTTCCCTAACTTAAGCTTTAGCAATTCTTGGCAATTCTGATGTCTCCCCCTATTATCCTATTTTTTTCCAATGTAAAGAAAAAGGGTGGGGGGGGGTGATAAATCAGTCAGTTGCTGAGTGATATCCAGACAAAGCCACCAGCCCATCAACCACGTTTGCCAGCTGAGGAAGGGCAGGGGGCGGGGGAGATCTGGATGTGTGTTTGGGCCCCGCCTGGCCTCTCCAAGACTGCTCCCAAGAGTGAGCACTGTCAGGATGTCCCCTCCCCCCCGCACTCCCCCAGTACCGCAGTGCCAGTGCCGGGTAAGGAGGCACCTCCCTGATCTGCGGGAACAATGGGCTGGGGAGGGGGCAGGTGCCGCTCGGAGCGCAGCAAAGGGCGGGGGCCGCGGCCACAGACAGCAAGACTGCAAGCACCCAGCCCATGGTGCCTGCGCCGCCACCTGACTCAGTTTCCCCAGCTTTGCGGTCCCCGCAAAGCCTTTCCTGGATGAATTTCCCTTACTTTCCAGACATTTTCATTTCACCCGCGCCAAGCGCCTTACACTGCCGCTCCCCTCCAGCGGTTACTAGTGCTGAAGACCCTCAGGTCAGGGACGCGCGGCGTCTCCGTGCGCCCAACTTTCCCCACTTGGGACCCACGATCCTGGCCAGGCTGTTTCCTAGGCTGGCGAAACCATGATTTACGGCCCTGGGCTCCAAAAGCTGTTCCACCTCTACCTCCCGCTCCCGGGTTCTCTCGCTCCTTACCCAACACCCCCGCCCCATGTGAGCCCTAACCACGCTCCCCAAAGAAAGCAACCATGGCACGTTTGCAAAATGCGAGTGCTGGTCCTCGGCACTGGGCGCCACCTTCCTTGCCCAGCCCGGGCAAGGAGGGGACAGCCGAGCCCCCGCCGCTTCGCTCCTCCACAGCCCGCAGAATCCCTGGGGATGGGCGGGGCGGGCTGTGCGCCGCAGTTCAGCCAGGAGCTGCAGCCCCCCTCCCGGCGTGGACGGCCGACCTCGGCGGGGCGAGGGGACCGCTCCAAATCCTCGATTTGCCCCAGGCTCCCACCCCCGCCTCGCTGAGTCACGGAAAAGAGCTGCTGGGGATTCGGGGCCACCCGGCGGTCGGTCCTTTACTCCGCAAGCGCGGGCGTCCCCGCACAGTGCGCAAGGGATGGACACGGTGGGGCGGTCCTCACCCGCACTCGCAAGGGGCCCCGCAGGAGGCGCCACCCCGCGACAGGGATGGTNGTCCGCCCGCCCCCCAGACCCCGCCCCTCCTCTCCGGGACTCGCCCCCGAGTGGGCCGCCGCCTTGGAGGTGGCGCGGCAGGCTCCAGGCGGCTCCTCTGCTGGCCGAACCCCGGCGCGCGCGGANCGTCTGCTCTTTGGAATGGCAGGGGGCTCAAGCCCTGCAGCGGGCACCGCACAGAAACCCCACTGTCCCGAGGACGCCCGCTCCGGTCTCCATCAATTCATCTCTCGCCCCCAGGGCCCCGGGGGAGCGGGCAAGGGCCCGTGCAAAGGAGGAAGCCGGCGCGGCCAGGACTCAGGCCTCAGACCGAGGACCTGCGCGGGGGCCTCCTTCGCCGCGCTGCCGCGGGCATCCGCCTCCAGGCAGCCTGCGGGACTCCATGGCAACTCGGGACCCCGGGAGGCGCTTGCCGCGGAGGCTGCGTCGCGCCTTCCATATAAGGGCTTCCAACCCGGCCCTCGTTAAAAGTCTGAGAATCGGGGCGTTCATAATGCAGAGCTTCAGCGGTCAGTGATTCATCCTCCCTGTACTCAGGCTCCGCCCCTCCCCCCCCCCACGCGCCCCTGGCACCTGTTCGCGACTGGCCAAGTGGCTTCTGCGTCCTCTGCGCAAGGAGGCAACGAAGGTGGTGATAAGACTCCAATGACCACCGTTACTTGGCCCTTCCCTTATGCTTCGCCTACGCTAAGTGCTTCAGAGCCTTATCTCATTTTCTCTGCATAACTCTAAGAGGTGGGGACTAATGGTCCGCATTTTGCAGAGAAGGAAACTGAGGTGTAAGGGATCTCAGTGATGATCCCTAGAATACACACATCAAGTGAGTGACCAAACGGGGCTAACTATCAGCACTCCATGATGTCCTGAGATGGGCCACCGATTTCCAGGGAGGCTTCATCCTGCAGCCAAGTTATGAAGGAGGGGGTGGCCAGGGTGCTACCACCAGAGCCCAGAGTCCAGCCTCCACTCAGAAAGTGATGTTAGGGTGATGAGTTAAAAGAATGAACTTGGGGGCGCCTGGGTGGCTCAGTCAATTGAGCATCTAACTTTGGTTCAGGTTGATCTCACAGCTGGAGAGTTCGAGCCCTGCACGGGGCTCTCAGTTGTCATGGCCCACTTGGGATCCTCTGTCCCCCTCTCTGCACCTCCCCTGCTCATGTGCATGCTCTCTCTCTCTCTCTCAAAAATAAATAAACATAAAAAAAAAAAAAACGATGAACTTGCCCACTGCCTGCATTAAAAATCCTGAATGTAAAGTCTCTGACTGGAGACCCTGAGCTAGTTATTTAACCTCTTTGAGCCTCAATATCCTCATCTTTGAAATGGGTACAAGAGAACCCACTTTGTGAGAATGAGGAGGACTAGATGAGCAATGAACATGCATTGCTTGGGGTCTGATGCATAGGAAGCAATCCAAAAAGTATTAGATACTATGAAGTCACAGGCACCTTTTTACAGTGGGCAATGGCCAGTTGTGCAGGCAGTGGTCAGCGGGGGAAAGCACATGGCTGGGGACCCTCGCAGCGTGGAGAACACTGTTTTCCCAGAGTGCTCTCTCCCTACTAAGGCTGCTTGCCTGCTGAGACAATACCCCAGGATCGCAGAGGCAGATCCAAGACATGGCCCTGCATGCCGAGAGCACAGGCCAGAGAACCAGGCCAGAGAAAGGGTTAAGGCAGTTGTGCAGGTGACAAGGTGGACTCTGCTTCAACCCTTCCAGCTGCCTTCCCAGTTCTGCTCGCTCATATGTCCCCACTGAGTGAAGCTGGCCGGGCTGAGGCTACGTGGATTGAAACACCGAGGGCAAGGACAGCCACCGGCATGCTGTCCACTGAGCACTGGTGTCACATGGACACATGCCTAAGCAGTGACGCCAGAAAGAATTTGTTCTTAAACATGGTTCTAATTAAGTCTCTCTTGTGTTTCAAACCATGCTGGGCTTCCCTCACCTACAAGAAAAAGCCTTAGCTCTTTAGCTTAACATTCAATGCCTTTGTTGAGAGTAAGTCGAAACCTTCCTCACCTGGCATCCCCCTCCCAAGAACAACCTTCCTCGGATGTGGTTATGGTCTACATTTCTCTCCATGTTGAGACCCCCTTCACTTCCCTCCCCTACCTGCCCACATCTGGGCATCCTGCAGAACCCCAGTCCAAGGCCTCCAGCCAGGGGAGCCCAGGACTCCACCCCAGCCCCCATGCCCCTGCAGTAAGCGACATACTCACACATCTCACTTTCTTTCTCTCCTCCTTCTATACCAATGTTCAGGCAGCCCAGCACTCAGAGGCTCCTCTGTCTATCTGCAGGGAGGCCCACCTCCGCGCCTAGGACTTGACCTTCCTCCAGGGCTCCAGCCCTCCTGAGAGTCTCCCCAGGGCACCTCCCAGGCCCTCCCCATCCTTCCAAAGCCCAGCTCATCCTCTGCTACCCTCCTCCTGGCTGCAGAGTCTCTGCCAAGGCATCACCCACAAGCCGCCATCTGCTCTCATTCATCTGCTCTCATTCATCTCTCTGTGTCTCTCCGAGTTCGGTCAATCTCCAAGTCAAGTGCTGTGCCCAGGTGACCTTGGACATTTGCCCTCCACCTTCACTGCCACCATCCTGGTCCACAACCCATCGTCTCTCACTGCCTAGCGTCCGCAAGGCCACCTCACCGGTCTCCGGGTCCTGTCTTAACCCTCAGTGCATTTTTTTGTGTGTGAATCTGGTGTATCCTGCTCACCTACCTCTTTGCTCCATCTCCCCCCACTCCGCCCCTCAGGACTTCTTTCAATCCCTCACACCCACCCCTGCCTCTCCTATATGCTGGGATTTCAAATGCCTTAAAATGTGTTTGATGATGGGGCGCCTGGGTGGCTCAGTCGGTTGAACATCCGACTTCGGCTCAGGTCATGATCTCACGGCTCGTGGGTTCGGGCCCCGCGTCGGGCTCTGTGCTGACAGCCAGCTCAAAGCCTGGAGCCTGTTTCAGTCTGTGACTCCCTCTCTCTCTGACCCTCCCCTGCTCACACTGTCTCTCTCTCTCTTTCTCTCAGAAATAAATAAAACATTAAAAAAATTTTTTTTAAAAAATGTGTTTGATGTTTAGAATGCTTCACCAGTCATCCTGCCACCACCAGCTACCTGCAAAACTCAGCACGGACCTCCCGACCCCAGGAAGCCTTCCCTGCACCCCCATCCTGGCCTGGGTGCCCTTCCTCAGCATCCTTAGGCCCTGTCTCTTTCTATCAGGCTCCTGACCCCTGGCATCTAGACATTGGCCTTGGCGGCCTGTGAGAACCATCAGGAACCCCGTAGTCCCCACCTTCCTGCCACCTATGGTAGAAAGGCCTGAGGGCCATCTGCCTTTTCCACCGACACCCAGCCACAGTGACATGAAGGCACATGAGGACGATGGAGAATGACATGCAGGCCCCGTGCTGTGGGCAGAGAGCAGAAGACAGTTTTGATTTTCAGGGAACATGAAAGGCAGTGCACAGTCGGCCTGGGGTTCGTCCTCAGGGCTTTAATAATCACGACACTAATTAAGAGTCGCCCCAGCGAGCACACACTCGGCCGGCCAGGTGCCCGGGTGGCCATCCACACGCATGGCCTCACCTAGTTCTCGGGGCGGTGCTCGGCACTTTCTAGCAGAGCAGACTGAAGGTGCCTGTGCAGGCGTGACCTGTCTCCCGTCGCTCGACAGAGGGACGGGCCCCCGCCAGCCGCCCTTGACGCCCATAGTCACCTCACCAACAGATCAGGGTGAGGTCTCGTCACTCCTCTGCCACCAAGTCCTACATGAAGCGGAGTCCTTGACTCTCTCCCCTCCCGCTCTCCCACCCCTCACGTTAAACCGTGTACACCATCCACGTGAACACGCCAAATCCGGTCCCGCCTCGGGGCCTCTGCTCTAGGCCGTGGCCCTGCCTGGGACACAGTCCCCACGACAAGCACATGGCTTGGTCCCTCACCCGCTCCAGGAAATGCCACCCTCCCAGATGGCTCTGTCCGGGACTCCCGGCCCCACCCGCAGTGAGCTCCATAAGTAGGATCTTGGACTGTGCTGCTCACTTCCGTATCCCCAAGTCCAAACCGAGTAGCTGGTATGGGGCAGGCACTCAGCAAATGCTTCGCCCTGCCTGGGACACCAAGCCCGCCACAGGGCCATCCCCTCGACTCCTGGGGGCTCTCGCAGCCATTTCAGAGCACATCCACTCTTACGGGGGTCGCTCTGCCGCAGATCCCCTCCGGCTCCCGTCTACACTCTCCTTCACAGTGCTCCCTGTGGGCTCCCCTCAGCACCCCCCCCCAAATAATCTCTTCTCCACCCTCTGGGCCATCGGGGCCCAGGCTGTGGTCCGTGGCGTTGGGCGGTGAGAATGTCCCCAGCCCCGCCCATACCAATTACAGGTTGCAGTTGGCCGCCTGAGTCCCAAAAGAGGCCCAGCCCAGAGCCACGTCACCACCGCCACCTCGTGCCGGTCACTCCAGCCACATGGGCCTGTCCTCAGGTCCCCAAAGAATCAACACCTCTCCTGGGAGCCCATTCTCCACTCCTTTTACCAGTAAATCTCTCTTCTCTCCATGGTCACTTAGGTGTCACTTCTTCCAGGAAACCACCTGGCCCTCCCAGACCACATGAGGCCCCCACTCTCCTCTGTGCCTGACTCCCCATGCACTCCTATCATTGCACTTACCACAACTTTGGGCTCACTATTATTATTAACCCATTGTATAGACGACAAAATCGAGGCCCAGAAAGGTGCAGCTAAGAAGCCACAGGGCTGAGACTAGAACTCAAGTGGCCCTTCTCCCCATCCAGCTGCAAGCTTCCCAAGGTGGGCCACGTCCACCGCGGTAGCCCCTAGACTTTGCATAGCGCCTGGAACAGACAGTTATATAAAACAAGGAAAATAGCGCCTCAGCCTCAGGCCCTCACCTTCTTCATTCTCTCTGGGATCCTCTTCACCCCCCAGACCGCAGACACCGCCCTGCAACAGCCTCCCTCGTGTTCTTCAGCCCTCAGATGGGCAGACCCTCCTCCCTTCCTGATGGATCTACCACTGAAGGTGTGGGTCCTGGAGGTGCAGGGAGACAGAGACGGGGCAAGTCCAACATGAGAAAGTAGAGTGGAGAAGAGTGTGGGGCCCCTTAGAGGCAGACAGACCCGAGGTTCGAATCTGGGCTGAGTCATTCCCTGCCCCCATCAAGTGGGCCAAGAACACATCTCTCTGGGTCTGTTTCTTCATCTGTAAAAGGGGTTCATAATCATAGGTAGGGTAATTATAGGAGATAATATATGTAAAACACTCAGCATAGGGCCAGGCTACATGGGCCACAGTCAACAGGACTTATTATTTAACTGGCAAATTTGGACCACAAAAATGCCTATTCCTTGTGTATTATAAATTACAGAATGGAGCTAGGCAAAAAAAGATTTTGGCTGGTGAAAGACACACAGAAGATATGGGGGTTGGTAGCTCTTTTTTAAATGTTTATCCAGAATTTTTTTTTTTTTAATTTTGAGAAACACTGATACTAATCCAAATCTGCACTTTCTATGTAGGAAGCTTCCAGTAAAAGCTCCTTTGGACTTTCTGAGATGCCACCAGAATTCTGTCTATGCACTGAGTATCATAGAAGTGACTCTTTTAGAGCAGGACCAAGACTCAGATGAGCTAAGGCCACATAAAAACTTAAGGGATAGCCCAGGCAATAGGTCAAGTTCTGCTTGCCTCGGACCTTTAGTACATCTTAAAAATCCAAACTTGGAGCTGAATCATGGTGTCCAGTTTATGCATCCACTTCCCTCGAATCTCCACCCCATCTGGTATGAATCAGCCTCTCCGTTAATATCCCAAAACATTTCACATATACAGCACGGGTCACCACGTGATTCTTCCAGGAGAAACATTCAAGGGCCAGAGGAAATTATTTCTCAAAATACCACAGTCACTCAGGCCTGCAGTGTAAACTTGAGAAATGCCTGCTCAGGTAATGAAGGGTCATCCAAATATTTGTTGTAAGCACTTCAGACAGCAGAGCAGACATCTGTGGCCACTCTTTCAGCAGTATTCTCAGGGCGGCCCAAACTCTGGCTCTGCAAGCCCTGGTTCATAGTAAGATGGAACATTCTGGAAGCCACATATGAAGGAGGACAGGGCATAGTGAGACGAGGCTTGGAGAAGGAAAGCCACAATGATCGTGTGGCCAGGAAAGCTATCACGAGGGCTACAACGTACTATAGACTATTAGAGCCAAAAGGGTTCATGTTACGGAGAAAAATTACTTCTTGCACCTTCTTTAGCTGGTAACCTGGTGCCTGGCTTGCAGTGGGTGTTCAGTATATGTTTGTGGAAGAAATGAATGAGTGGTCTAGTAAATAAATACTGGGGTGGAAACTGGGACTCAGAGAAGCTAAATCTCTCATTCAAAGTCATACAGATAGCGACAACCCCCTGCTTCCCAGCGCCTTGGACCCTCAGTGTCCCCCCCTCCACCCCTGTAAAAGGCCCAGCAGGAAGCTACCTGCAATTGATTGCTGATGACTGGCAGGGACACCAGAGGAGGCGCTAAGCCTTTTCTAGCTCAGTGGGAAGTGGGAAGGAATGCGGTGATGATTAGCAGTATCTGTCCCCTGCAGAGAGTGTGGACTGAGGCATCTGTGTCACCGATGCGGACCTCCAGGATCCCTTCTTTCCAACTTTCGAGAATTCTCTTCCAGGCAAAGAGAGCGTTCTGCACTGTGCCAAGGCCACCTGCAGCCTCACACGCCAGGCAAAACCCTTGAAAAATCAGCTCTCGCTTATGCTGGTGCTGCCTGCTGACCCCCTGTCAAGGGATGGATGGACGATTCTGCCCCATCACAGGAACATTTGCACATCCCACAGAGAGGCAGGCTGCTGTGCCCGCTGTCTGCACAGTTGTGTGTCTTCTCCGTGGTGCCAGGTCCATGGTCACAGTACTTGCATGGAGAAGGGAGGAAGGTAGCACCGGGCTGAGGGAAAGGAGGTCTATCTTTAGGTCAGCGTGTTCCTGAACTCAATCTTGTGAGAGCTTGACTCTGGGCCTCACCCGTAATGTGGAAAGGGACCATTAAGTCTTCACTAAGAGCCCATGAAACGATGTCCTTCACTTCCAGAAGCCATAGGCTAAGGAAGAACAATTGGATAAGAACCTGAATCCTAAGGTAATCTTTCACTTCTTCCACAGACATTTATTGAGGTTTTACTATGTACCAGGCACCATTCTAAGCTTCAAGGAAGCAAAACAGTCAAAATTTGTACTCTTGGCCAGCAAGGCTCTGGAGAAAGGGTGCCCCTCCAGGTCTCAGCGCCCTGAAGCCCAGCTGAGGGCCCTTAGATTCGAGACTAAGAATCAAATGCAAACGTCTCCATTGGTTAGCAACTAAACAAAGTGGTGGCTTTCCTTTGGGCACACTGGGCAGAGGGGGCCAGGCCATGACGGGATGAGGTTGTGAATGGCAGGGCAAGGGAGGGTTCCGGAATCAGGCATGGTGCCGTGGGCAAGTTAACCAACCTCCTGAGAACCCCTGCCTCTGCTCGTGGAGGGGACAGGGAGGTCGCCCTTCTGGGATGATCAATGGAGGTGGTACCGAGGAGTACTCAGTCCCACTGAGAGCCACAGCTACCCAGACGGCAGCTGGTGCTGACACCAGTTGAGTCATCGCACCTGCCCTTGGCGGGCCCACCGGCCCCTGCCCCGAGTTCCGGCCTCGGAGGTCTGCCTACCACACCCCCTTTACCACAAAGTCCCAGATCCATTTGCTTGCGATGAATTTCCAATCGGGACATTGCTCCAGGCCGTGTGGGAGCAAAACACAGGCATCTTGACCAGAGCGAGAAGATGGAGAAGTGGGAGCATCTTCAAGGACTCTGAGATACAGGAAAAAGAAATAACCTGTGGCTATAAAATATCTTCAAAACCCTGTCTTCTCCCCATCTGCCTTTGACTTTTACTTTGTGTTGGCCTTTTTCCTCGTTAACGAACGCGCAGTGAACATCGCTTCTTTCCAGGGCCGCCACCATCCCGCTAGCACAGACCATCCTCTTCATCTCTCCCCAGCCTCTGGGGGCCTCCAGCTGCTACTTTGCGCCCCCTTCAGGTCAGCCTGAGGGATGCCCAGGAAGTTGGTTGAGATCCACTTTTCCTCCCCAAAATGTCCCACTGGAATTAGGATCAACCCAGACTTGTTTCCCAGGCCAACGAGGCCCTGCGGGATGTGGCCCCATCCACCCCTCCAGCTTCATTCCAGTCACACCCCTGTCTTATCGCCCACTCCTGTGCCTCCACTAACCCATACGACACATTTACGATTACTACAATTAGAACAAGGGGTCCTTTCCTCAAAACACTTTACTTCCAACTGCTGGAAAACCAGCGTAATATCCTGATCAAAATAACACACTCATTTTATCTTCCAGGAATTTGAGGTTAAAAAAAATATATATGCAGGTCTACAGTGTCTAAGATGTCCCCAGGGTTGAACAGTTCACAACCTGACCAACTGTACCCAGTAACTTGACACTACTCTGTCAAGAGCAGTTCTTCCGGCCTCACCCTCTGCTGCCCTCTGCCCTCACCTCTTTCCTTGTTTAATATCATCCGATTGATTCACCTTAAAGGTCAGTGCCCTGGAGGGGCCCACGTGTTGTTTCATGTCATATCATTCCACCCCATTTCTTCATGACACAAACAGTTTAAAGCCATTTTGCCTCTCTGTTTATTCTGAGCCTTTCCCACTAGGCTCTCTGTGGGCGGTGGTAGTAATAATGAACATACATTAAGCACTTGCTGTGTGCTAGACATTGCTCCAGGCAGTTTACTTCTATTGTCCTTTTTGATCTTCACAGCAATGCAGTGGAAGGATCACTGTCCCCATTTTACAGACAAGGAAACTGAGGCCCACCATGATTACCCACGGAATGAGTGGCAGCATCAGAATGTGCACCTGGGCACTGTGATCTCAGGAGAATGCCCCAGTCTACCCTGCATGCCATGAGAGCGGCGCAGGACTGTGCCCAGTGCCGACCCTGGCACCTGGCACGTAGCAGAGCCTCAAGAAACATACTGAACGGACGAACAAATCATCGACTGGAAGGCAGAACTACAGTTTACAAAGCACCCTCACATCTCGTCTCTTGCCTGACTTATAAAGTACTTGAAAGTAAGTGCCACTATTCCTGACTTTTTAAAGATGAGAACATTGAAGGCCCGGTGAGGTCATAAGCACACTTGGCCTGATTTTAAGTCATAATTCTAAGCAGCTGCTTTAAGCCATTCATTTCTTTCAAATCTGCCGTTTCACTTACAAATTTCATGTACATTCTGCATTCTATCCCATGCGGTATCCGCAACTGAATTTTGGTTTTGTATTTTTTACTATATTCCCTATGCCATACCACCTGCAAGGCTCATTCATTCCATAACCTGAAGCCTGGACCTCCCCCACCTTCACCCTCTCTGCCCAGCCCCCGCCTCCATATTTGTGTTTGTTTTCTAAGCAAAACTAACAGACGTCTATTACTTGTTTTTTTTTTTTAAAGATTCTCTCTCTTTTTTTAACATTTTATTTATTTCTGAGAGAGAGAGAGACAGCGGGAGCAGGGGAGAGTCAGAGAGAGAGGGAGATACAGAATCTGAAACAGGCTCCAGGCTTTGAGCTAGCTGTCAGCACAGAGCCCGACACGGGGCTCGAACCCACGAACTGTGAGATCATGACCTGAGCCAAAGTCGGACGCTTAACCGACTGCGCTACCCTGGCACCCCATCTATTACTTGTTTTTAAAACACCTTATTGTAGCAAGTTTCAAGCATCCATAGAAGTAGGAAGAATGACATCACGAACTCCCAGGTACCCAACATCCAAATCACCGAATTTTTAAAATCCAACTTTTCACGTGACACGGACTTTCCCGGGAAGCTGTCACCACAGCGGTCCTTTCCACTGTCTGTGCAGATCTGCTCAGCTAATCCTCACAGCTTTCCCTCTGGGGCACAAACTAATAATGGCCTACATTTCAGATGTGGACACTGAAGGCGGTAAGTCAAGTCACTTGCCGGACGGAAGCCTTGGAGCTAGAAGGAGCAGAGGCGGGGGCCCCAGAGCCGGCCGGCTTCACCGTCTGGAGGTGAAGTCCTGTTGTAACAGAAGTCAAGGAAATGGGTTTTCCCCCTCTCTCTTTTATGGCTAAAGTTTGCACTAAAATCACACCATTTCCAAAAACATGCCACTCCAAATTAGCCAAGACAGCTGGTCCCCTACCCATCCTCTCCATCAGGCCTTGTTATTCATTCTCTCATTTCAGCAGACACCACCTGCGAGCCCCGCGCCATGCTGGTGTGCTGGCATCCAGTCTAGCCAGACATGGACCCAGCTTTCAGGAGCTCCCAGCTCCAGCGGAAAGCAGAGAAGCAGACAGGCATAACCAAAATTCAAGGCAGACCCTGGCCAGTACCCAGGCACGCAAAGCGTATAAGAAAAAGGCTCTGGGCTTCACCTACCCTCTATCTCCTCCATCAGAAAACCAGGCCCTGGAGGGCAGGGGGTAGAGAGTAGAAGCGTTAAGGGGTATGAGTTTGGGAGTTGGGTTATACCTGGGTTTGAATCCTAGCTCCACCCTTTCTAAGCTTGAGAGTCTTGGGTAAGTTACTACCTTCTCGGATTCACTTGTAAAAGAGGGTTGATAAAATCCCAAATACGAGAGCCATTGGAGCATTACTGGAGACAACGTTTAACCCCATTTCTTCCACAAAGGAAGCTTGCCAACAGTGCTGGCTATTACACAGGGCTGTTCCTCATAACCAGCTCTCGGTACTGAGCCCCAGCTTGCCCGAGTGCGGCGGAAGCTTTATGAAAGAGGAGACGCATTTCCCAGGAGACTATTTTTATTAATCAGCCTGTCCCCAGAGAGTTTGTGAATTTGGAAAATAAACAGAGTGAAAGGAAAACTTATCAGCCGCCCCTGTTCAGCCAGCCAAGGGATGTGGGCCACGTGCGAGAAGGACAGTCTGGTGGTCCGGCGAGCAGCGACAAAGGCGCTCTGTTGTTCCCTGGCCACGCGCTGGCGCCCAGGCACACATCCCACGATGCTAGGGTTTGCAGGGCAAACCCACATGCAGTAAGACCGGGGCGGGCAAAGCAAAAGCTGCAGGCGCAGGCGATCCTGGCTCTCACCCAGGCTCTCCCCAGGACCCCCTCCCGGCTTGATAAGAACCAAGAAGCCCCCAGCACACCTGCCACACGGTGTGCCCTTGGCTGACAGCAATTATCACCACGTCCACAGTGGCCTCAAGACCCATGTCTCCAAGACCAGGCTCTGCCCGGCATTTGCTGCGCGCCCGCAGGCAGGTCACCAAGCCTACCTGATGCCCGGCCTCCCAAGATGCAGATAAAAATCACACCTGTTCCGCCTGCCTCACCCTGCCTGTCACACACCGGAGAGGGGAACCCCGGCTTTGCCACTTCTGAGTTTGCCGTGTTAATTCCTCTAAGCCTTATGTTGCTCGTCTGTCAAATGGGGACTAATCATCGCACCCTCCTCCCAGTACTGCCATGAAGACAAAACCAGGCGGTGTGTGTAGACTGGCCTGCCCAAAGGCTGGCGCAGAAGTGCTCAGTGACAGAGGCTNGGATTTAAAAAAAAAAAAAAGGGCTGTGACAACGACTTTAGTCACCAGCGGCAACAGCTCCCATCTGTGTTGGCTTATCTGGTGCCGGATGTTAAGCCAAGCACTCGACTGCGGTACATCATCTCACCTTTGCCAAGAGAGCAGGCCCCGGGGCAGGGCACTCGGGCACCACGGTGGGTCCACAAGCCAGCCTCCCGCTGCCCCAGGGGTCTGCTCTGTGCAGTGCGGTCCCCGGTGCCACCCAGCCACGCAAGGGCCCCAGACGCCCCACCAAAGGCCTTCCCTAGCTCGCAGGGAGGCGGGAAGGGAGAGAAGGAAGAGAGTTCCTCCCACAGCTAGCCTGCACCTGGACAGTCTTCACTGGTGAAATGGGAAGAAAACACATTGTCCTGAAATCTCCGGTTCGCCCTGAGGGTGGAAGGTACTAAGGTCTGGGTCAAGGGGAGAGGGTGTTATTTATTTTACCCCCTCCCAAAAGGTTGTCACTGTCTTGATTTCCTCCTCCCTTTTTTTCTCCCCTGGTGTCCCGATAAAGTTCTAAGGTTGGAGCAAGAGAAGAAATTTAAAAACAAATCAAAATATTGAACTTGAAAAAGTTAAGTTTCTNACACGTGTGCGTGTATGCGCAAGTGTGTTTCTCAAAGTCCAGAGCTAAACAACGAAAGTCACAGAGAAATATATCTATGACGGAAAACGTTAAACAAGCGCCCGAAAAATTATCATTCTTACCAGCGATGTATATGTGTGTGGCCACAATTAAACACTTAGAAAACATGGGGTAAATTATAAAACAGTGAAACAATAGTATCTAATGATGGTGGGACTGTGTTGCAATGATCCCTTCCTGCATATATAGATAAAGTCGTCACAAATTCAGTTTTGCACTTTGGAAAAGCATCTGTGACATTAAAAACACTTTGATCAATTATTCCTCCTCTTAGAAATCTATTCTATGTCAAAAGAAAACAACTATATTCATGCATGTGTTTTTCAGTGTTATTTCACGCAAAGAGTACAACGGACTAGAATTACAAATATAAATGGGAAGGTGGTTAGCAACGTGGGAAAATGTCACAATATCATATTATATTTTTAAAAAAAGCAGAAAAAGTCTGTACTAATTATAACCTCTAAAATCATGTCTGCACATGATAGATTCTGGCGTGCAGAGAAATCAAACAGCTGTGCGAAGGCAGAGAGATAATGAGGGGGCCTTTGGCCCTTTCCAGAGCCCCTTTAATGATTTGTCATATTTTCCTATCTTCCTCTTTCCCTAAACTCTGCCGGGACACTGCCCCTCGCTTCCCAGGAAGGGCGGGGAGCGGGATCCTGCCTCGGCCACTGCCCTCACTCTGGCCACGTGATTTGGTTTCTAAATTGTGCTGCCGTTCCTTGAAACTGCAGCTCTGAAAACAAACCAGGGGTGTGCGTGTGAGATCAGAAGGCAAACAGCTCCGGCAAACACATTCAACTCTGTGCGGGGGCCAAGGAATTTCACATTTGGACACGAAATGTCAGATCCCACAAAAGCCCTTCTCAGATCCCACGAATGAGCTCAGAGTGGCTGCCCTTCCCCAAGCTTATTTGCCAGGGCACCCGGGCACCCCCTGGGCTCCTGCCAAACCAGGGTGGGGCCTGCCCTACCCTGTCCCCAAGGCCTGTGGCCACCCTTAGGCACATCCTGGGTCACGTGCCCCTTTGGGAATCAGATACTGTGCACGCCATTTTGAGGGGTTCATAGATCTACGTGGGGGGAATTCATTCATTCCTTTACTTATTTGTGCACTAAAACCAGCAGGGATTAAGGGTCTATTATATACCAGGCCCGGTGGGTTTCTACGAGGACAGGAAAACCTAGTTCCTACCCAGGACGAAAGAGAGCACAGTGCCTGGAGGCAGAGAGAAAACAAGAAAGTATACTTTCTAATAAATTGCCGTTGGGCTGGTCCAGGTATAATTTGCACTAGTATCAAAAGCTGCTATGTACTTAGCATACTTAGTATGTACTAAGTAGAACACTTAGTAGACGTCAGGCACAGCTCAAGGCCCTCTCCGAGGAGTATACAGTTCACTCTGGACTATTGTGGGTTATGCTCTTTTCACTTACTGTCCTAATAACCCTAGAAGAAGGTGTTAGCATTATCCTGCTTACAGATGAGGAAACTGAGGCACGGGACAATTCCGATCACTTTTTCAAGCCTGGCCAGCAGGGAAATGTGAGAACTGTGGCCCCCACCAGAGTCAGGCTGCTAACCTGTCAGCCTCCGTCAGGGGTGGCTTGCGTCCCCTGGGGCAGAAGGGGCTGGACAGCAAATGGGAGGGAGTCCTCCGGCTCTCCATGTGAACTGATAGTGCAGTGTTCTGACCTGCGCCTGCCTTCCCTGAGCTGGGCCAGGTGCAGGGGTCTCCTGGGGAAAGCAGACCTCGTGTGGGCTGAGCATCAGGCCCTGAGGGCTCGCTCGGCGCCTGGTGAGCGCCCCTGTGGGGGTAACCGGCTGCTCTTCCAGGTCTCCTGACCTCTCTGTGAACACCCTTCCCTTGGGGCACCTGTGTGGCTCAGTCGGTTAAGTGTCCAACTCCTGGTTTCTACTCAGGTCATGATCTCATGGTTCGCGTGTTCAAGCCCTGCGTCGGGCTCTCTCTCCCCCTCTCTCTCCCCCTTCCACATGCTCTCTAAATACATACATACATTTTTTTAAATAAAAAATAGGGGCGCCTGGGTGGCTCAGTCGATTGAGCGTCCAACTTCGGCTCAGGTCATGATCTCACAGTTCATGGGTTCAAGCCCTGCGTCGGGCTCTGTGCTGACAGCTCAGAGCCTGGAGCCTGCTTCGGATTCTGGGTCTCCCTCAGTCTCTGACCCTCCCCCATTCTTACTCTGTCTCTCAATAATAAATAAATGTAAAAAAACTTTTTTAATAAAAATAAAAAATAAATCAACACCCTTCCCTTAAATAGCCAAGGGTAACAGGGAGGCTCTCCAGAGTGAGGCTCACCAAACTCCCCACATGTAAGAATGTCTTTTAGGCTGAAACCAGGAACAAAAAACAAAAACAAAAACAAAGGCAGTATATAGAGATCACAGTTTAAAGCACAGGCGTGGGCTCAATTTCTTACTGTTAGGCAGTGGGCACTTCCAGTTGCTTCAGTGTTCTCATCGGTAAACTGGCGATAATAACTGTGCCTACTTTATAGCTAAATGAGTTAATACTTGTGCATACAAGAAGTGGCTGGCACACAGTAAGTGCCAATAAATGTCAGGCACTACTGATTAAAGATTGATAATCAGGGGCGCCTGGNTCAATGGACACAGATACTGATTTGAAGGATGACTCAGAGGTTTCCAAGGAGACCAAAGTCTCAATCTGCTCATATGAACAGAGCCATGTATCTAGATTAATACAAATCACACCAATCCACTTCTCTGTTTCTCTAGAATAGGTATGTGTATTTAAAAGACTAGAGGGAGGGGAGCCTGGGTGGCTCAGTCGGTTAAGCATCCGACTTCAGCTCAGGTCATGATCTCATGGTTCATGGGTTCATGGCTCTCATGAGCCCCATGTCAGGCTCTGTGCTGACAGCTCAGAGCCTGGAGCCTGTTTCAGATTCTGTATCTCCCTCTCTCTCTGACCCGCCCCTGCTCACACTGTCTCTCGCTCTCTCAGAAATAAATAAAAACATTTAAAAAAAAGACTAGAGGTAAAGACATTAACATAGTAATAGTGGTAATCTCTGTATAGTAAGATTATGAGTGATTTTTATGTTTTGTATGTTACTCCCCACATTTCAACAGAGAATGTGTTATGCTTTTATAATCAGAATAAAGTCAATATGTGAATCTTTAACATTGAATCAACAAAAGTGGGCTAAGTGGTCAGAAAGGGGACAGGTCAGAAAGGTATGTCTTAATGTCAGGTGCCTGACACCATTCAAAAAAGGGGGTACCTTGGGGCACCTGCGTGGCTCAGTTGGGTAAGCCTCTGACTTTGGCTTAGGTCATGATTTTGTGGTTTGTGGTTTTGATTCCCATGTCAGGCTGTGTGCTGACAGCTCAGAGCCTAGAACCTGCTTCAGATTCTGTGTCTTCCTCTCTCTATCTCTGTCCCTTCCCTGCTTGCTCTCTGTCTCTCTCTCAAAAATAAATATCAATTTTTTTTAAAAAAAAGAAAAGGGGGTACCTTGAGGAGTGCCTGGGTGGCTCAGCTGGTTAACCGTCTGACTTTTGATCTCGGCTCAGGTCATGATTTGACAGTTTGTGAGTTCGAGCCCCACATTGGGCTCTGTGTTGACAGCACAAAGTCTGTTTGAGATTCTCTCTCTCCCCCTCTCTCTGCTCATCCCCAGTTCATTCTCTCTTTGTCTCTCTCTCTCAAAATAAATACATAAACTTAATTTATATATGTAAATTTATATTTACATATTATATATACATATTACATATTATATATATATAAATATGAAAGGGGGACTTTAGTAGACTTTTTTCTCCTTAATTAGTAGACTTTGGTCTCCTTGGAAACCTCTGGTTCATCCTTCAGATCAGCATCTGTGTCCTGTCTTGTGCGAATGCTGCTAACTCTGCCCACCCGCACCCACACTTGGACCCCTTCTCTGAATGTGCCCAGGCCTCCTTGAGGCGATGCCATGACTGTAGTTGCTGAAATCCATGTATGTGCCAGCCCCAGGATAGCTACATTACTGGTTGACTGCTTAGTTCAGGCAAAGAGAGAGTAGGTGACTTGCCGAGGACCACCCAGCCAAGAGGCGGCCTGGCTGGAAATCAAACCCACATCTTACTTCAAGTTCACGGCTTATCTTACTGGACAGCTCATGACACAGAGAAGTCAGGGGTTACTGGAATATGGTCAGGGGCCAGGGGAGGGCATTTCTACTTTATGGTTAGAATTCCTGCCTGTGGATAACTTGGGTGTTAACTGCATGTAATTGTGTTTGTGTGTCCATGTGTGCCCATGTGATTGTGTGTGTGTGTGTGTGTGTTAGAGAGAGAGAGAATATATTTATAAAATGTTTTTCAAAGACTCTAAGAATAGATAGCAACACAACAAGCTCACTCAGTTTTTTAAAAGTATCAGAAAAATTGAATTTAAAGAAAAAAAAATTAAGAGGATGGACTCAGGTGAAGAGAAAATAGAAAAGTCTGACCCCATGGAATGCTTTAGGATGGAGGTCCAAGTTTGTTCTAGGTCCTTATTCCTGACCACAGAGTCCTGGAAGTTCAAGGTCAGAGGAACTTTAGAGGTAATCCCGTTGAGTCTTTGGCTCTGTGCAGAAAACCGTTCGGTTGCACCCCAGACAGATATCTTGTTTGAATTCCTCCCCTGATGGGAACTCCGTCCTGAAGCTCCCACACCCCCCATCTCAGAGTGGTGTCAGCAAGCTCTTCCTCTGCTGGTTGAAATGCCTTCCCTGTTATATCACCTTTTGGTTTTAGTTCTAACCTCTAGAGTAACAGTTAATAAATCTGTCATTCTATCCAAGAGAGTGTCTCTATTAGGACACCTCTGCCTGCAAACAATAGGAATCTTGACTGGGAAACAAGCAATTTGGAGGTGGCACCATCTCTATCTCTCTGGCCCCACCCAGTTACAGCTGCGGCCTGACCTTAGGGGGTGGGGCAAGATGGCCGATGCAGTTCCCTGTGTCCTATTTAGCCACTGAGTATCCAGGGGGAAAAGATTGTATGTCTTCCTGTGGGTCTCTCTTCTTCGCATTCCAGCCTCCCCGGTCACTTCTCACTGGACCGAACTGGACCACATGACCACTCTGAAGTCTGAACCAACCATGGGAAAGGACAACAGGATTCCCTCCCCTGGACATGGAGCTGGGTTTACTCCGGGGCTGGATACAGAGTCTCCTGCCACGAGTATGAGCAAAATCAGGGCTCTTCCCCCCCAAAAAAAAACAAGGTGGCAATAGATGTTGAGTCAACAACAGTGGCTTTAACAGCATCCAGGGTTCAGTTGCAAAATAGTAGACGTTTCCCGAGGTGGACACGTGATGCGTGCCTGCCCGGGATCCATTCCCCTTTTGCTGTGGCAGCGCCTGATTTTGCTCCAAGGAATTAGCTCCCTCTGAGACCCTCAGTTCAAGGTTTCTATCCTTTCCTAAGCCTGGTTAGTCAGCTCCTTTGATTCTATGAGCTGCCCTATGTCTTTCTATTATATATTTTTAAAATAAAACTTGAGTAGCCAGACCCACCTCTGTTGCTTACAGCCGAAGAATTCTAACCAGCCCCTAAGATTCAAGGGCTCTAAGAGCTCTAGGGTCCACTCTCTTGGGCTGGCAGCAGCCTAGGCCAGCTGTACTCTGGAGTTCAGAACCCAGAATCTGGAGAATCTGGATTAGAGGCTGAGAATCGAAGCAATCCTCCCCTCCCACTAGCTGTGTGATCTCATGCAAGTCACTCAACATCTCTGTGTATCCCACACATGAACGTGCCCATCCAAATCAAGAAATACTGTGGTCAGAAGTCCCAATAATAAGGCACACATCATCTATTTGCTTAATTAATGACCAAATTTTAAATCACATTACCTCTCCACACCTCATTTTTCTCATCTTAAAGAAATGAATATATTAATAGCATCATATAGGGGCTTTGGGATGATAATGTAGAATCATATTTGTAAAAATACTTTCTACTCTAACGGTACCAAATTCAAGGAATCAATATTCCCAAGATCTGCTCAAAACATTTGCTTGTTTTAAGTAACAACTAAAAAACAAATAGACAGGAAAGTATAAAAGTGTGTAGTCTTCCCTTCTTCTTGGTTCTTTTTTCTTTTTTTTTAAATTTTATTTTACTGTTCATTTATTTTTGAGAGAGAGACAGAGGGTGAGTAGGGGAGGGGCAAAAAGAGAGGGAGATACAGAATCAGCAGCAGGCTCCAGGCTCTGAGCTGTCAGCACAGAGCGCAACATGGGGCTGGAACTCAAGGACCGTGAGGTCATGACCTGAGCTGAAGTCAGAGGCTTAACCGACTGAGCCACCCAGGCGCCCCTGAAAACATTTGCTTGCTTATAAGCAACAACTGAAAAACACTAGATAGGAAAGTATAAGAGCATGTAGTCTTCCCTTCTCACTGCCTCTAAAAGGATGCTTCTTTGTGTATCCTTGGTGTTTGGGTTTCTCTGATATTAATGGAGAGAAAGGATAAAACACATGCACACACTCAACTGGAAAAGCCAGAGGCTAGCTGATGTATGTGGGAAAGAGAATTAGAATTCTCACCAGAGTTGAAAAAAGAAGAGGAAGAGAAAAAGCAAAAAGACAGCTTTGATCTGAAAGGTAAAGGTGGAAGGAAAAAAAAAAAAAAGAACAGATGCAAAGAAGAAAGTTTGCAAATCTGGAAAGAGGAGAGATGGAGGCAGCCGCCATAAATATGAGAAAATGAGAGTGTGGGGAGGCAGGTACTGACAAGAAAAAAAGGATTTTTTAAAAGCTTTTCTGGGGGCCCCTGGGTGGCTTAGTCGGTTAAGCGTCCGACTTTCACTCAGGTCATGATCTCGCGGTTCGTGGGTTCGAGCCCCGTGTCGGGCTCTGTGCTGATTGCCAGCTCAGAGCCTGGAGCCTATTTCAGAATCTGTATCTCCCTCTCTCTCTGACCCTCCCCTGCTCACGCTGTCTCTCTCTCTCTCCTAGAAATAAATAAAAATTAAAAAAAATTAAAGAAAAAGCTTTTCTGGATGTCATGAATGTTCCTCCTTTGCATTTTCTTAGAAGACAGCAGGAAAATAATTTGCTTTCAATGACCTGGGGACGTCCCACTGATGTCCCTCTGACCACTCAGGCAGCTTGGTTTTTTATGGTGCATGGTGGGTACAGATATTCGCTGAGCTCCCTGTGTGTGCCAGGCTGTGCTAGGCTCCGAACGCACATGGCCTTTGCCCTCGTAGACCACGTGGTGCAGCAAAAAGCACTTGGCTTGCCCCTGCCTCATTCTCTCACCTCCGCGGTCACTAGATCCCACTAGATCCCACAGACAGCCACAGTCGCTCCTTCCCCGCCCCTGGGCACGGCCTCTGATGGGCCCCGGGCCGTCTCTCACTGGGTTACTCTGCCACTGGTCTCCTTGCCTCTAGTCTCAACCCCCCACCCCCAATCCAGTTTTGACACCACTGCCAAAATGCTTTTTTCCAAAATGCTTATCATGATGACCATGGCTCACTCCCATTTGACATCTTCCAACCTTGACTTCCTCCTCACCCCTTACAGGCTGAAGTCATAAAACCCAAGCCCTCAGAAAAGACGCTCAGGATCTGGATCTGGGCTAACTCTCGACCCTCCTGCCCCTCAGCCCCTGCATCTCACGGTCCCACGTTTTCACACCGCCTGGAAAACTCACCATGGCCCTCTTTTCCATTTTTCTTCTCTCACACTCAGCTGGACCGCCTTCCTCTTCCCGGGGAATCACCTCACCCGGGTCTCGCACAAAGCTAGCCCTTCACTCTCTAGGACGTTTCCCTGTTTACACTCAGCAGTGATCATGTTCACCTGCTCCTGATGCCCAACTGCCAGCACATGGGGGCAGTACTACGTCACGGCCAGCCCTAGGCAGCTCCAGACGCAGGAGAGATGCACAGAGAAGGTTTGTTGCTCGTGATGACAGAGATGGCAAGGGACAGAAAAATACATCCTGCTGTTGGGAGGGGGTGGCGTTCCAGTAATCCAACTGGAGCTTATGCATGGTGGAAACTTGCTGCTTTTGAATGAGGCTGTGTTTTCTCTTCCATCGCACGCGTGGGCCAGGGGAAGTCAGTGACCTTTTAGCTAATAATCTTAAAATTAAAATGGTTCCAGTGACACCCATGAAATAGGATTGTTTTCAAACAGCAACAAGAAAATAACAATAAACGTAAAGGAGAATAATAACATTTGGGGAGAACACACTGCCCAGAGATAACCCCTGCGGACATTCTGACAGTGGTCTCTGCAGACCTCTTTTCTCTGCAGAGATTACATCTGTCCATATAGTGGTGTATGGTCCAGTCTCTCCGTGCCCACACGGCCCCAGCTTCCCAGAATCTGGGTGGAACTGACCCCGGCTGGGTGGGGCCAGAAGACCCTCTATTTGTGGCTTCGGTCTGGGCAAAGACATAGCTGGTCCCAGTCCCAATTTGGGACCATCTCCAGGCAGATACAAAGGGGTCATTTTTCTTCCCCTCATGTACAAAGTACGCTCCAGACTGGGAGTTTCTCTGGGTTAAGAGATTCGATTCAATTGAAAAAGATCATCTGAGGTTTCCCAAGAAAGTCATATTTACAGATGGCATAGACTGAAGCTTTATTTTTGTCCAAAATAGGCATGAATTATGAAAGCGATTGGCTGGAAGCAGGCTTTTGTGGACAAAGAAAAGGCGTGGGTAAGATCTAGATGCTCATCGGACTTCAGAAGAGACTGAAAGGACCATTGAGTTCTGGGAGGGGCCCAGCAGTGAGCCTCTCTGCCTCCCTGCGTTCTCCAGTAAGCTGTTTGCACAAGGAAATCTGTGATGCTGCAGGGTATGAGGGAATTAATGTTTGAGTTTGCCCAGTGCCAGGACTGAGTCTCACAGCACCGACCAGAGGCCCTCTGTTATGGCTGCCAAAAAAGTGATGAATTCCCTTATAACCCACTTTGGTACTACCCTGTGGTAGTCATAACTATATATGCCTTTACAATTTGACCCAACAACTTTATATCTAAGAATCATCTACAAATATGAAAAAAAAAGTAGTGCAAAAGCTGGGATTATTTGTGATTGCAAAATATTGGAAACAACACAAATGGTCATTCATCAACTAGTTGGATATAAACTATAGTACATCTACTCAAGGAAATTCTATGGAGCCATAGAAATGAATGAAGAAACTCCCTATTAATTAATATGGAGCAATTTCCAGGATATATATTATTAAGTAAAACGAGCAAAATATGAAAGACCATAAAATGTATTCTATGTTTTGTGTAAGACAAGGGGATGTATATATATATGTGCATGTGTGTATACATATATGTATATGTGTATATGTGTATACATATATATATCTCCTTATGTATATTTATATATTTCTCCTTAGCTTTACAAAGAGAAATACAGAAGCAATAAACTAGAAGCTAATAAAAATGGGCAGCCATGGTGAAAGGGATGGGGACAGCGGGAGTCATCTATGAACTTACTTTTGTACACAGTTTCAGTTTGGAGCATTTCATAATCCCAAAATGAAATTGAGTCCAAAGGATTTTTTTAAATAGTTACTCATTTTTGAGAGAGAGAGAGAGAAGAAGGGGTAGAGAGAGAGAGGGAGACAGAGGATCTGAAGTGGGCTCTGTGCTGACAGCAGCAAGCCTCTTGCAGGGCTCAAACTCACAAACCATGAGATCATGACCTGAGTCAAAGTGGGACACTCAACTGACTGAGCCACCCAGGTGCCCTAAGTCCAAAGGATTTTTTTAAAAGCAAACCCTAAACTTGACATAAAGAGAAGCAAATAAACCTTATGCTGCATTCTAAGAGTGCTAGGCACGATGTAACTTCACGGAGAAAATCTTTAATTCAAGTAATGTTAGAGATAGTATGACCATGTATCTTTAATATGACATTTTCTATTGGTCAAAGGAACTGCAAAGACATCTTGAACTTAATTTAGTAGGTTTTATTGCTGGCGGAGGTATTGGTGGCACAATTCTGAAGCTATGTTTTTAGTGTATTAAAGGATAGAACAAATGAGCAAATATTTGATGTTGGAGACCAGGGTTTTGCTGTGGAGAGGAAGATACAACTATAGAATGGGGGAAAGTGAAGAAAAACCTAGGTTACTGGGTGTAAGTTAGATATATCAGTGTGTGCTCATGGTTTTGAAAAATAGAGAGTTCCTGGTTTCATTTACAGAGAAGACTTAGAAGCAATGACACTCCAGCTGCAATGAGCCACCTACAGCCCAGATGTTGGTTTCTAAGTACCATTCCCGACTCAAAAGAAGCTGAGCTCCCAGTTTGCTTGGGAACCCCCTGGTTTAAATCTGAAAGTCTTGCATGCCAGGAACTCCTCTCCCGGGGAAGCCAGGATGGTTGGTCACTCACCTGGGAGCAAAGGGTTTGTTGGCCTGGAGAGGAGCCAAAATGTGCTTCCAGGCAGGCATCGCTCCCTTCCGGAAAGCTCCACCAGACACCTCTGCCCAGGCTGCGGCATCTGATAGCCCGTGAGAAAGGTCCTTTGTGCCTGCATGCACCTTCAGACAAGGATGCCCTCACCCCCAGGGCCCCTCACCATGACTGTCTGGTCCTCTCTCAGAGGCATTCACGAGGAAGTACAAAGTTCCCCCAGTGATCTTCAATGCCTCAAAATGGCATAACAAATTAACCCAGATTGTCATTTCCTCCCCATGATTCAATCAGCCTGGCCTGGCTCAGGGGACTCCCCTTGTTTTAATCATGTTTCTCTTCAAAATAACTCTTTCTAGGAGCCAGGGAAACCATTCACGGATCTGTGGTTCCAATTATCTCTCACCTTCTCCAGCCTTGTAATTTAATAAACTAACAATTTCTTTGAGAGACTTCCTGTAAGGAATATGCCAGAGACTTAAGGAAAAGCTAATGTTGGCACGTGTGGGCCCCCAGGGAAATGCTGGGGTTGCGACCACAACTTATCCCCAGGAAGCTCCATCCAGCCTTCAGCCCACCCCGTCCCCGTGGGAGTGGGGAGCTGCAGTGTCCCTGGAGGCTAAAGGAGGGGACACCTGCCTAGGTCTGTGTCCACCTTGTGCCCCTGAGGCCGGCTAGAGTGAGGAGAGGGCTAAGGCCCCAGCCTTCTTCTAGAAGGTCCCGATTTCTCCACTCTTTACCGTTTCCTTCTCTCCTGATCAGCCTGGAGGCCAAAGTGGCCCAGGAGACACAGGCCCTGGAAGGAGGCGGCAGAGAGACCAGCAGAGCACAGGGGCCTGACGCTGAGCGGGCCACGCAGTCTGGAAGGGGCTGCATGGAGAAGGCGGATGCACTGGCTCCTCTCCCGTGGTCCCAACTCTGCGTCTGGTCTCTGCTCCCATTTGTCCTCCTCCCCCATCAGTGACGGCAGAATGATGGTGGGCCCCCAACGCAGGGCAGAGGGAAGCAGGTGCTGCTCCCCCTGCCAGCACCCTTCACCCCCTAGGGTTCCATCTGAGCTCAGGTCTGGTAAGAAGGAGGCGTTGTCCCTCTCGGGCTCTTCCCCACGGCCCCCCCCTCCCCTGCCCTGTGCAGCCTCTCTCGGCTGTTTCCTAATTGTACCTGCATTCAATAGGGTGTGACTGTGCCAAACTGTTTCTTCTAATCTCTTGCACCCCAGGATCTCACATGCGGAGCTACAGAAGCAGCACAAGAAACAGTTTGGCGGTTCCTGCAAAAGTTGAACCTAGAATTACCAACTGAACGAGCAATCCCACCAAGAAAACTGAAGACCTATCTTCACACACTAAGCAGCTCATGAATGCTCCTAGCAGCACCATTCACAATGAGCAAAAGGCAAAAATGCCCAAAACCCCCTCAATGATGAATGGATAAATAAGATATAGTTCATCGAGGGGCACTTGGGTGGCTCTGTCGGTTAAGCCTCTGACTTCAGCTCTGGTCATGATCTCATGGTTTGTGGGCTCAAGCCCCCCATTGGGCTCTGTGCTGACAGCTCAGAGCCTGGAGCCTGCTTCAGATTCTGTTTCCATCTGTCTCTGCCCTTCCCTCCCCTCCTTCATTCATGCTCTCTCTCTGTCTCTCTAAAATAAATAAAATGTTAAAAAAAAAAAGATATAATTTATCCATACAATGGAAAATAACTCAGCAATAAAAAGGAAGGAATTCTGACACCTGCCTCAACATGCATGAACCTTGAAAACATGATGCTAATAATGAAATAAGCCAGACACCAAAGGACAATACCATAGGATTCCATTTGTATGAAATGTCCAGAGGAGGCGAATCCACAGAGACTGGAGGCAGATTCGTGGTTGCCAGGGCAGGGGGAGGGGATAGGAGCGACTACCAACAGGTACGGGGTCTCTCTGCTGGGTGATGGAATTAGATAGTGCGAGGGTGACATGACACAGTGAATATACTAAAACCCCACTGAACTGTACATTTTACATTGGCGAATTTTATGTTATGTTAATTATCTCTCACCTCTGCCCAGGCTGCACTAAATACAGTCCACTAAGGTCACCCTGACTTTGACCCCAGCATAGCTCCATATTCCTCGCAAGCTTGTTCTTTGATCCACCCCAAATACCCCTGCTTTGGGAGGAGATTTTCAGGACAGATTTGGGGCCAATGAGGCAGTAACATCCAGCACAGCACATCGAGCCGTATAAATCAGACACTCAGCTTCTCTGTCCTTGGAAGTTCCCCGGCCCAGCCACCAGCAGGTACTCCTCTCTGGACAACCATCATGCTGACCTCCTCTTCCTCCAGCCGCCAACGCTTCTGCTGGAACCTTAAGGGTCTCCTATTCTAGATCACCGAAGCCTAAGATGTGACCTCAGTGGCCATTTCTTAAGGCAGATCTTTTCTCCATCACCCCTGCTACAGTGCTACCAGAAAGGAGGAGCATTAGAGAAAGTCGAATCACCCAGCTACCAAGGGGGGTCAGTAGGGGCTCCAACATAGACCTTGTGGTCTCCCATGACGGGGGCTGGAGCCTGGTGTGAAAGGTCCTCATTACCCAGGATGGGGGCCGGGGTGACCAAAGCAACAGCAACAGGCCCTCAGGAGCCGTGTCTCCCTGGCCGTCACTTCTACCCAGAAGGTTGCTGTCGGTAAGATCTGTCTGTCCCAATGTGCTAGGCTCTAGGTGGCTGCACGATCAATACCTGCATCGAAGCCCAGGACTGAGAAGCTCTTCGTGACTTTGAAACATGCTAATTAGGTTTAGGCCATCAAGGTCAATAATCAGTTGCAGTTACCGACTCTCCTGGAAGCACAGGAAGCTCCAGAGACAACAGGGAAAAAACTGCACAAGACACCTCAGGAGAGCATTTACTCTTCTCACAGGTTTGGTTTTCAGGGTGTCCAGGCGGCTCAGTCAGTTCAGCGTCCAACTTCGGCTCAGGTCATGATCTTACAGTTCATGGGTTCAAGCCTCACATCAGGCTCTGTGCTGACCGCTCAGAGCCTGGAACCTGCTTCAGATTCTGTGTCTCCCTCTCTCTCTCTGCCCTCCCCTGCTCAAGCTCTGTCTCAAAAATAAATAAACCCTAATNAAATTTTGAAAAAAAAAAATTCATTCTATCTCAAGTACCTTCCTGACAGCACCACCTCTCTGGGAGAAAACTACAAGGGCCAGTGGCTGCACACCCTGAGGTCATTCAGGCCAGTCCCCTGCCTTGGAGATGTGCGGATCTCAGGCCTCCGTCCAGGCGCCTTCAGAGAGAGATGAACAAGCAGGGAGGGGCTGCTGCTTTATAAAGTGGGGCCTCTGCTGGGCACCCAATATACTGTATCTCCGTCTATCCTCAAAAGAGCCCGAGAAACAAGGTGTGTTGTGAGCCCATTTTGTGGAGGAGAAAATCAAGCAAGAGAGGTCAGTGATGTCGTGGTCACACAGCTGACAAAAAACCCAGAGCAAAACCCCCTGATTCTCACATAACTATCAAGAGCTTGACTTATGTGGACCCCTGGGAGCCCTCCTGGAGAATTCCAAAGCAAGTCCATGGAGGAGAGGCTCCCTGCAGAACTGTCAACAGAGGCAGAAGGTGCAATCACAGGGAGCTTCGGTCAGAGGGCGCCCTCCTGTGTCTGGCACAGCCAGGTCCCATGGGGATGGCGCTTGGCTGGACCAATCGGATGCCTTCCTTGGGTCTGTGAATTTGAAAAGATTCAGAATGGCTCAAAGCTAAGTCTGATGGCTCAAAGCCACA
>NW_027532585.1:4944737-4977244 GCF_008692635.1 Crocuta crocuta | reverse complement strand
AGGGGGAGGCTGAGACGGTGACTGAAGCCACCTTTGAGAAAGCAGGTAGCAGAGAGAGACTCCAGACCCCAACACAGCCCACCCCAGGAGTCACGGCTAAAATATCAGAGAGCCCAGTTTTCCTAAAGGCCCCCTGGGCTGACTGATCGTCACCAGCATCTCTGCTCTCTCCTCCTCCCTGTGCCCCAGACGCCCCCACCCCACCCAGCAGCCCTTGGTTCTTAAGAGCTAGGTGCACTTCTCAGGGCAAACTTCCCCGAATTTGCCTAAAGCATAGACCCTCAACCACCTAAAAGTCTTCTCAGGTTCCTCACAAATCTCTCTGGGGGGAGGTTTTTATTTTTAAAGGAGAGAGCTCTGTCTCTTTGCCATGGATGCTGTGTGGGCTGGGGCGTGGGCCCCGGTGTGTGTGTGTGTGTGTGTGTGTGTGTGTGTGTGTGTGTGTGTGTTCGAGGGGCCTTGGTTTGCAAACACAGGGAGCTGCAGCTCCCAGCGATGGGGGTGTGGGCAGAGACAGCACCGCTATGTGTATGTAGGGATAGACAGAGGGTGTCCAGGCTGGGGACAATCTAGACATGTCCCATTTCTACAGTTCAAGGCCACTGATTTTGACCCCTGTCCCCAGAGCCCCTGGCAGCCCCACAGACTGACTCTCAGCAGAATCACGTTCATGGAGCACATTCATGGGGGAGAATAAAACTAGGAAGCCCTCCCCCTCCCCACCAGCTCGCTCTCAGCTCCCAGCGGCAGGGGGGAGGCCCGGCAGTGCCGAGGGCAGGACGGAAGCCCCGATAGCCACGTGGGACACAGGCCAAAACAGAAACCTAGGGGTGAGCCCCCCAGTGACGTCAGTGTCAAGCCTGGTGAGAGCTAGCCTCCTCCAGGAGCTGAAATGGGAACTGAGAGAAAATAAAAAGGGCTTTAAGCTGTGCAAGAGTTCAGGGCAGAGCCCAGGTCTGACTCACTTCCTGGGCCTGGACAGAGGGGCCTTGGGAGGATGTTTCCGGAATGAATAAATCCAAAGGGAAGGGATCGTAATTGCAAAATCCCATCACAGGGAACCCCAGGCTGCCTGCATGGTTTTCAGAGAAAAGCAAGGAGCTGGAGAGGCAGGCCGGCAGTTTCTCCCTGCAGTGGTTGGAGGTTTCTCTCCAGGTCGAGGGAACTTGCCACACGGGGTCCAGGCCCCAGGTCAAGAGGGTGCCTCTGGGAGGGGACAATGGTGAAGGAAGTGGTGCCTGAGGTTTGGGGACCGAAGCAGAGGAGGGAGGTCTGGAGGACATGATCGTCCCCTTGAGCCGCACTGATACCAACCTGCTCCTGGGCCGCGCGCTGCCAGCCACAGCCACACCCAACCACCCCCTGTATCCCCCGTGTTTCACATCTGCCAGGATCGTGACACTCCATGACCTTGGGGATGGATACTGTGCGAGAGGGCAGTGCCAGGACGGAGCAGGGGGGCGGTGAGGGCGATGGTGGTTCCACCCGGGACAAGCTGGCTCACGCGGTCTCCCAGATGTCCAAGTGGAGGTGTCCAGACAGGTGTCTCTGGGGACCATCGGCATGGGGGGACGGGAGGGGGTACTGAGGAGGCAGTGGGTGGACGAGCCCATACAGGAGGAGAGGGGAGGGTCCGGGACAGTCCAGGCCCCTACATTTAAGCAGAGGCCCTCGAGTCTACCCCACCTGCCCCAGGGGCCAGGCGACGGGACCAGGGGGCCACAGGCCCACTCTGCTGGCGGAATACGCAGACCAGCAATTATGGAGAACAAACCGCTTGTCGGGCCCAGACTCGGTGCTTCGTCTGCAAGCAGGCATGTTTGGGGAACGTTTGTTTCCGCTCCTTTGCAGGCGTGGGAACTGAGACACAGAGAATTTACATGGAGGCTAGAAGGCAGAAGGGCAGAAGTGGGCCTGCTACGGACTGAATGCTTGTCTTCTCCTCCTGGAAGGCTTCACCCCTGCTGGGGTGGTACTAGCCAGTGGGGCCTTGGGGAAGCAATAGATCACAGGGGTGGAGTCCTCCTCTGGGGTCAGGGCCCTTGCACAGAGACCAAAGAGAGCTTGCTTCCTCCCCGTGCTCCCTGTCCCCCGGCAACCGGATCTTGGACTTCCAGCCTCCAGAACAGTGGAAACTAGATGTCAGTTGCTGAAGGCCCCAGGCTGCGGTGGCTGTGTTTCAGCAGCCCAAGCTGACTAGGAGGGAGCCGGAGGCGGTGGGGACCCCAGGCTAGATTCAGAGAGTGGGTGGCCAAGGCCCCCAAACACTTGCATCTCCAGAAGCTTCTGTCAACTCCATGAGCGATGAGCCACCCCTACTGTGCCCCGCTTCTTCCTGTTCTTCTCCCTCCGCGAGCAGCCAGAGGTCCCCAGCAAGGCAGCACCAGGTCCCTGGGACCCAAGACTTTCCCTCCCCTCGCGGGGCCCCTGACTGAGGTCATTCAGGTGCTACAAAAGCACACCCCGCACACAAACAGCGAGCAGTGTTTGACTTCCCAGAAACCTCTGTCCAGGTTGGGACGGCCAGGCTGCACCACCCCAGGAGACGGGCAGAGTGTGGGAGCCCAGGAACGGCGCCGGGGTCAGAGCCAGCCTGGTGAGCGAGAGCTGCCTTTCCTGATCCCGCTGGGTCTCGAGAGAGAGCAAAGGGCAGCACGGCCAGGGTGCTGATCTGCTTCCTTCTGTCACCTCTTAACCTCACCTTCACCCATGACTGCCCTGCCCCTCCTTGTAATAAATAAGTAAACAAACCAACCAATTGCTTACCCACCTCCTTAGGCTCTGGCCAACCTGGGACAGCGTCAGGGGGCGTCTCAGCTGACCGTTGCCAATTGCAGTCTGAGAAAGTCTTTCTCACTGACTGGCTCTGGGAAGGGATTCCACTTGGCTAATAATTATTTTTTTTTTAAATTTTAATGTTTTATTTATTTCTAGGAGAGAGAGAGAGACAGCGTGAGCCGGGGAGGGTCAGAGAGAGAGGGAGTCACAGACTGAAACAGGCTCCAGGCTCTGAGCTGGCAGTCAGCACAGAGCCCGACGCGGGGCTCGAACCCACGAACCGCGAGATCATGACCTAAGCGAAAGTCGGACGCTTAACCAACTAAGCCACCCAGGTGCCCCCCACTTGGCTAATAATTATTAAGGTCCAGCTGGGTCCTGGCCCTGGACAAGGGCAAAGACAGGCCACCCTGGAGAGTTTAAAGTATAATGATAATGATGATGATGGTGATAATGATGATTGTGATGATGATGGTGGTGGTGGTGATGATGGTGACAGATGTGGTGGTGATGATGGTGATGATGATGATGACAGTCATTATCATGGTGAAGGAGCAGAGCACTAGGTGCTGGCAGACCTAATGCAAATTGTGCCTCTCCCACTATTCAGCTGAGTGACATCACTTACCCTCTCTGACCTTGAGCATCATTAGCTATGTGCTAAGGAGGGTAATATTCACCACAGAGCTATGCTATGAGGATCCCAGAAGATACTGGCCCAAGACCTAGGTGAGTGGCTCTCAAAATGCGATCCCCAGACCAGCGGCATAAATACCATTTGGGAACTTACTAGAAATGCAAATTCTTGGGCCCCATCACAGAGCTGCTGAACCAGAAACCCTGGGTGAGGCTCAGCGATTGTGCTTTAAGGGGCTCTTGTCACAGTCCGAGAATTCCTGGGAGAGAGAGACTAATGGTGCCCTTGAGTCTCTCCAGAGACATGGCCCTGCGGGGACTTGCCTTTGAAGCAGGAGCTGGTGGCCCAGCTATCCTTCTTAGCAGGAGAGCAGCTGTGGGGAAGAGGTCTTCCGGGTGCCCCCAGTGCATGTCACCAGGAAACTGGGGGTCCACCATCTACCGCGGCCCCAGCCTCATGCATGTGGCCGCTGGACTGATTCCATCTGGCAGGCCATTCTGGCCTTGAGCTCCCTGGCCTCCAGGCCCCGTGCCCCCCCGCCCCGCTTGCGCCTGTGCCGGAGCCTCGCGGTGCGTGCACGTCCCGCTGCCGGCCTGCCGTTCCAACCTCCTTCTGTGAATGTATCCGGTCACCGTAGCCCCTCGGCCGGCTTCCCAGCACTGATGCCTCCAGGTCCTCCCACTCGACACAACCTCCCAAGCACTCCACTGTTTGGGGGGGACCCCGGCGTCCTCTGCTCCCTCCCATCTGTGGCCTGACTTCAGTCGTGTCCTCTAGAAAGCCTGGCACAGGTCCCCCCTGACCAAGGGGCTGAGCCAGAAGCCGGTAACAGCAATTGTTGCCGTCTATAGTGCACTCATTCTGACCATGAACGTGTGAGTCCTTCCCATAGTTTCTCCATAATTCTCGAACCTGCAAAGAGGCATTATGAGCCCATTCTATAGATGAGTGACTGAGCACCAGGAAGGGAGGCAGTGTGCACAGATCACATAGGGGCACAAAGCCAGCAAGGGTGGGGGACCTGGGATTTGAACTCCTCCTCATCGGACTCCCAGAGGGAGTCTTTATAGCTGGAATCAGCCAATGTGTCTTCCAGAAATGGGAAATCTAATGTTGGCCATGAAGTTGTTTCCTGCCTGTTCTGTATTAGTCCACCCCTTCCCCAAACCTTCAGGACAAGCATGCTCCTCCCAACGGCCTGGTGACACACTTGCAGAGTGCCTCATGTGAGGTGACAGAAGGATGTCCCTTCCCTCCCACCACCATCGCTCCAGGGGTCCTCAGGGGCACTGGGGTGAGCCCTGCCGTCCCTCGGGCCCTGAGCGGCTGCTCAGCCACTTGATCTGCATGCTGAGGGGACAGCTGAGTCCAGCAGCTGGTGCACGTGGAGACACCGGGGGTTCAGAGGTAATGGGGAGATTTCAAGACTCAGTGACAGAACGGCGTGGCCTGACCCTGTGGCCTCTCTGTCTGTGGCATCGTGTGGCAGAAGCTCCTCAGCGTGGCTAAGCCCTCCCCTGGTCTGCGAGGGCTCCCAGGGCCTGAAGCCATACCCTGCACCAGGCCCAGAACAAAGCCAGGCGCTGCGCCACAGCCTCACGTGAGTTGACCTCACCCTGGACTCGACTGGGGCAGCTGATGGCCATAAAGAAAGGAACGTGGCCCTGGGGTGGCTGGGGGAAGGGCTTCGGGGGCACCTGCTGTCCTTGGGTGCCTCTCTGGCCTCCTGCTAAGTGTCTCACCCCACTCACCTCTGCTCTGCTGAACTGAGTGACCCACCTCGCCTTGGGGTGCTCCCCTGCATCCTCTGCTGCTAAGCTGGGCCCGTGCCTTTGCTCCCGGTGCCCAAGTGCCCGTCCGCAGCCCATCACCGCTCTGGTCTTTGTCTGCCACCCTCCCCCTCCCCCCGTCATCTGTTAGGCACCTCTGTGCCCCTCAGGAGACACCGTGAACCCCGGTGGCCCCTGTAGGACTCAGGTCCACACCTGGGAGCACCACCTCAGGCTCACCTACTGCGGCTCCTCTCTCCCCGGAGGCCCCACCCCTCTCCCCCAGCATCTGGGCTCCTGTGACGGCTTCCTCTCTCGGTCACATCTTCATGCTGCCGACCGGCCACCTTCAGCTCTCTCCCGGGCAGGGCGGAGTGCTTTCCCCCCGCGCCTTCCCGTCTGCTGGCAGCTTCGCTTCCCTGTAGGCTAAAGTTTTTCTATTTTTATGGCTTATGGCAAAACTCCATGATCAAAGTCAGTGGTACTGACACTTCCTACTTAGAGCGCAGCTTTGGAATTCAGAAAACCCTTTTCTCTTTTAACAAAGCCTCGCTTTCGAGACCACCGCTTTGCCAAGGAGGTCACACAAAATAAAAATTCAACTGCGATGGTCACGCTGAGCAATGAATTTATTACTCTAGCAGAAACTCATCCATTGTCTGGAGCACTTAAAGCCATTGATCAATGGATGCCACCAAGCATCAGGGCTGAAAGGCAATTAAAAATGCATCAGCTTCATTTTTTTAGACTGTTATCTCCAGAGGATGCTTAAAACTGCAAACTGATACAACATGGAACTTAATGTAATCTTATTAGTTAGAATTATAAACATTAGGAATATATGTCCATATAGGAATGAATATATATACATACATATGTATACATATTCCTGAGACCTTTAAAAGTGTGATGTGAGTAGGACAAATGGAGGACCACAGCGCCTCATATAAATTGCTTAATGACTGTAGTAGGTACCTGGACTGGGGTCAAGAATGGGAGATATGGACAGCTTGGACTCAGTTCAAGTTTGCTTTTAATTTGATTTACTTCCAAAGAACCAAAGAGGCAACGTAAAGGGTAAGCGGGAGCCAGGAAAGCCTCCAGGTGGACTGTGGCTGTGCGCACCCCTGTGAACTGTACCCGGACACCCAATGGTGGGAGGCGCCAGCCCGTCTCGCAGACGCACTCCCTGTACGTGCTGGCTAAATATTTGCTGTGTGCCACTGGGCGGGCGCTCCCCGCTCTCCCCACATCTGGGCCTGCGCGCGGTCTCTGCCACTTACACCCTCCTAGGAATGTTCCACGGGCAGCTCAGGAATAGTTTGCCAGGCTGGTTAAGTGACCAAAAGAATCTAAATAGTCATCAAGGAAATAATTTAAAACAATGGATTTTAGGATCATCCTTGTCTTTCTTTTCCAAACCCTCCATTTCGCGGACATGACGGGGACTCCTCGGGAGGACAGAGACACACTGCGAGCGCCTGCACCTTCCTCTTTCTTCCTTCCCCATCCAATCCCTCCACCCTCACACCCACTGTGCTTGCAGGGTGCCTACTCACAAGTGTGCTGGTAAACGTTTAACCACCATCGCTCTCGTAGCTGATGCATGCAGTGTCTGCCCATTCCTGTGGTATAAACGCTCCCACCACGAGGGGCGCCTGGGTGGCTCAGTCAGTTAAGTGTCCAACTTCAGCTCAGGTCATAATCTCAGTTCGTCGGTTCGAGCCCCACGACCGGCTCTGTGCTGACTGCCAGCTCAGAGCCTGGAGCCTGTTTCAGATTCTGTGTCTCCCTTTCTCTCTGACCCTCCCCTGCTCATGCTGTCTCTCTCTCTCTCTCAGAAATAAATGAAACACAAAAAAAGTTTTTTTAAAAAACACTCCCACCGTAGCTGATCTTTAGCCCACCAACGTGATGTCACCCAGTGTGGAGTTGGGAAGAGACACTCAACCATTAAGTCCCATTTCCATTGTATGGATACAATAAACGTAATAATGTAAATAACCTTCTGGCACAGTGATAATAGTAAAACGATTAGAAAGGACTGTTTTTGTCATTACCTTTAGTTTTAATGTAATTTATTCCACTGTTATATCCTCTTTTAATTTTCAGCAGTGGCCATGTCTGGCAACTGAGTCACAAAATTCCTGAGAATTTGATGTTCGGCGCTCGGGATCTGCCACAGGCCAGCTCTAGCACATCCCTGGTCATGTCCTGACAGACCACAGCAGGTTGGAAAGCGGACGGGCATGCCTCAACGCTAGACCCAAGAAGGGTACTTGACACTTCCAAACAATATAGCCTTTCAATATGCACCTGATTTTGCTGATTCACTGTTGGGCTTGTTGTCTTCCTCCCACAAGCCCCCTTAATCTTGTGCAATGCAGTTAATTCACAGAAGGGTAACTGGGCATTGACTAGTCACAGTGAAATCTCAAGGTGGCGCTCTAACAGCTGACCTTAGATGGTGCAGAGGAGTCTGTTCTTCAAAGCAGACCCAGCGCCCTCAAAAAACCAGTCAAAAGGGGCTGCCCTCTGACTGAAGCTTTTTGTGGTCCTGTCGACCCAGGAACAAGGGATCCTCCTGTCTGGCCCATAATCCCTGTAACCCAAGCCTGGCTTCATCCATCCGGGGTGGAAGTGTCCATCTCGGGTCACAGGGGCATTGAATGCTAATGTAAGTCAGTTCGCTCCTTACGAGACAAGCAACAAAATATCCTTCTTAAAATTCTCAAGCCAATAACCATCACTCCTGGCACAGGTTTCAAAGCCCTCCCAGGGCCTTGAGCAGCTGTGGCTTCTCTTTGCAACATCGCAAATCACCAGGCCATGGATGAATGTCTGGGGAGCTTACCCACAGCGGCAGTAACCGATTTGCCAACGCTGAAGGTCCAGCGCAGTTTAGATGGGAAGCACATCTGGGTGACCAAGGCAAACATGAGAATATGAGGCCAGGAGGGTGCCTGGGGGGCTCAGTCAGTTAAGCATCTGACTCTTGATTTCAGCTCAGGTCATAATCTCACGGATCATGAGTTCAAGCCCGACATCAGGCTCTGTGCTGACAGCATGGAGCCTGCTTAGGATTCTCTCCCTCCCTTTCTTTTTCTCTGTCCCCTCCCTCACTTGTGCTCTCTCTCTCTCTCAAAAATAAATAAACTTAAAATGTTTTTAATCTTTTAAAAAAGAATATGAAGATGGGAAAGACAAACTCCCACAGAGAACCAGGCAAGGTGGGGTCCCAGGTGAATACAGAGAGAGGGACAGAATGTCCCCAACATGGAAGGGATGGGGGGGAGGGTGGGTGCCTCAGGGCCACGGCCCCTCCCTCAGAGAGAATCATGTGCCTTCTCCACTGAACTCAAGTGCGGGCATGTGACTTTCTGCCCAATGAGTTGTGAGGAGAAGTGATGTGGTAGGAGCCCCTCCCTAAGGAGAGAGAAAAAAAGAGGAGAGAAGACTTCAAGGTCACCTAGATATGCGCCTAGGTGCCTACATTCCCCATGGCCTTGTAAACTGAGACAACTTAATCAGACTGCATGTTTATGTGTTACCATATATGGGAGACAAAGAAATAGAAAATGCATAAAAAAACTATGTCATGTGATGTGGGCTGCTCAGTTCTTTGGGTACGAACCCAACTGAGAGGTGCCAACACGAATAAAGTTGCTTCCTAGAAAGAAAAGCCTTGGTGTCACGACTCTCTGCGTGAGAATCCTGCAACAGTGACACTTGGTGCCAAGGTGCCATGTTCTTGCCTGCCTTGCCAGGAGACCCGGAAGTTTCTAGGTAGCGGCTGCCCTGTCAGCCTCTGTTTCCAAACGAAGACAATCTGGAGCAGAGTTGCATCTAGCGCATGACAGAATCAGAAGGTTGTCGGTGCCCAAAACTTTACTTAATCTATCCTGATGGAGCAGCGAGAAGTGTGAGAAAGTTCTAGAAGCTGGATAGTGCAGAGTATGTGTGGGGATCGGCACAGAGCCCGATGTGGATGGGGAGTCGGGTGGCCAGGGAAGAAGACACAGCAAAGAGAGATGGGGACAGGGACAGATTCAGAAGGGCTTTGAGCACCGTGTTCTCACAGCTCCCCTCCCCTATCCACATGCACCCACTTAGGGGACTGCAACGGCCAGAGGACGTGGACGGTGCCAGCCCACCCTGGAGGGGCTTAGAGTCTACTGAGAGGAGGCTCGCCATTCATGACAGAAGGCCAGTGACCAGCACACGCTGCTTCGGCGCCAACTCGTTCTCACACAAAGGGTAGGGACCCGTGTCATCTGCGTGTGTCCAGGGCCTGCGAAGTACAGGGCCACCAGGGAAACATGACTTCCGTGCCCATCTGCAGGCCACCATCACCCACTCCTCTCTTCCAGCCTCTGCACACACCGCACGTGACTGAGAACACAAGGCTTAGTGGCCTCCCCGGGAGGCAGGGTCCTCACTCCACGGTCCCCATTCTTAGCCTCCCGTGTCTCGGGGACCCTTTGGTCACCTGGGGAAACCTAGGACTCCTTCCTCAGAATCGTGCTCTCAAATTCATAAAATCAGTCACACGGGATTACAAGGGAACCCAGTTATTTACCAATATGATGATCAAAATACTTTTAAAAAATTATTTATTTATGTTTGAGAAAGCACACACGGGGGAGGGGCAGAGAGAGGGGGACAGAGGATCAGAAGCGGGCTTTGTGCTGACAGGCTGACAGCACAGAGCCCGGCGTGGGGCTCGAACTCACAAACTGCGAGATCGTGACCTGAGCCGAAGTCTGACGCTCAACCTGACTGAGCTCCAAAATATTCTAAACAATGTGATATATTAATATATGTGCTTCTTTTAAGACATTAAATATCAAAGATCTAGTAGAAGCTTATAACAACTATAATCTTGAAGTAGATATTTCAAGATATCTACGAAAATAGGAACATGACATGAAACTCTCTGCAGTGTCCCTGAGGTACAGGTCGCAGGTCTCGCTCGCACGGTTAGATGTCCTGCCTACATTCACGATCGAAGCAAATGCTGAATTTGATCTAGAGGTTAGTGAAAATAAGGGCCATACATTTTTTCTGACTCCCCATTAAAAACTCCTGCTCCAGGCCGCCCTGTGGCTCACTCTCTCGTCACCCAATCAGGGCCTCAGCGTCCCCATCAATTATTATTATTATAAATGCCACTAAGTCAGCCCTGCACAACCTCACACACACATGCCCAGATGCTCTCCCGCCTCTCGGTGGTTTACGCTTCCCCGGGAGAAGGTGCTCATCGCTATGACATGTCTCCATAAATGACAGAGGGGACAGCAAGAATCAGGTGACTGGGTCCAAGGTGAAGCCAAGCAGACAGGCTTTCCTGCATCTACACCTTGTTCTCAGAAAGTCCCTTCCTCAGCCCATCGTGGTAATTAATTGTTGCTAAAAGGATCAAATTCAAAGCACTCAGCCTCTCTCCCATCTCCCTCTTTCACCTCCTCCGGTTTTAAATCAGTCTCGCAGCTGTCAGCCACCCGAGGGCCCCAGGGGATATGCCTCTCCGGGAGCCCCTTAGCCACTGAGCTGCACCTGCCTAGGAACCTGAGCTCCTTGTGTCCGGTCATCAATTCCAGCTCAGTACAGTAAGGATTTCTTAAAACAAGGCTCAAACCATGCAAAGCATAAAAGAGTGTTAATACCCTACTATGATGAAATTAGAACACAGCAGTCATCAAACGACACATCATAAAGGGGTGCCTGGGTGGCTTAGTCGGTTAAGCGTCCGACTTTTGCTTAGGGCATGATCTCGCAGTTCGTGGGTTCGAGCCCCGCGTCGGGCTCTGTGCTGACTGCCAGCTCAGAGCCTGGAACCTGTTTCAGTCTGTGACTCCCTCTCTCTCTGACCCTCCCCGGCTCACGCTGTCTCTCTCTCTCTCCTAGAAATAAATAAAACATTAAAAAAAAAAAAAGACACATCATAAAGAGGGAAAAGGAAGCCCTCAGATCAGGAGATGTTCATTACATCCGTAACTGACAAAGGACTGGTATCCACAATGCATTAAATGCCCACATATCAATTTTAAAGAGACAGTTCATTAAAAAAATAAAGGGGCGCTTGGGTGGCTCAGTCAGTTAAGCTTCCAACTCTTGGTTTCAGCTTAGGTCATGATCTCATGGTTTGTGAGTTCGAGCCCCACGTGGGGTTCTATGCTGGCAGCGTGGAGTCTGCTCGGGATTCTGTTTCCTCTCTCTCTGCCTCTCCCCTGCTTGCTCTCTACCTCTCTCTCTCTCTCAAAATTAATAAGCATTTTTTTTAAATGGAGAAAAACTGACCAGGCACTTCACAGAGGAGGCCACCCAAAGGGCAAAGAGATGTTTATAGAGACACTCGGGTTCTATGCTGGGACCAGGGAAATGCACATGGAGGTCACGAAAAGATGCAACTGCAGACTGGCAAACATTTAGAAATGTGATGATCCTCAGGGTTGGTGACGATAAGGGTGAGTGCTAGGTGCCTTTCTGCACAACTCGCAAAGAGGGTAGTGACTGAGTCAACCATGACGAAGCAAGCAGTCTCTAAAAAGCTGTGGAGATACGGGAAGGGTGATAGCACTGCTGTTGACAGCTCAAATTCAGAAAAAAAAAAACAAAAACAAAAAACAAGTCACCGTTGGACTGGAGAATGGATAAATGAATTATGTATAGTCACCCAACGTTAGATCGTATAGCAATGTGAAGGAACGAACTACAGAGAAGTAAAATCAAGCCAAGAAAAAACAACCAAAACTCAACATATTCCGATAAGGCTCACACATACGTTGTCAACTATCAAAACAAACAAAAACAAAACAACGGGCGAAATCATACAGCACTCGGGCTGGTGGCTGCACGGAGGGGGTAGCGTCACTGACGTCTGCACCAGAAGCATCACGGGCGTCAATGATGTCCACGGTGACACCCGCAACCGCCTCCTGACCAGCCTCCGGCCCCACCCCACCCCATTCTCTCCCACCTGCCAGGATGCTCTTTTACAATAGAAATCGGAGCACATCGTTCCTCACATTAAAACCTCCAGTGTCCACAATATAATCTTAAGTGAAAATAAAGCAAGGCATCATGTGTATGGCATAAGTGGATTTGTGGTTTCTAAGGTTACAGTACGTGTAGGTATGTCTTTGCTTCTGTGTCCATGAGATCTCTCTGGGACGCAGAGGACTGGGCTACAGTGGTGTGACCTCTTGGGAAACCAGGCGGCGGAGTGGGGCGGAGACTGGCCACGTGCTCGCCGGTCCATTTCCTCTCCCTCCGCACACAGGGAAGGTCCACTTCCCAGCTTCCCTTGCAGTAACTCGGGGCCCATGGGACGACAAGTGGTGCCTGTCTCCGAGAAGCCAGGCCCCTCTGCTCCCAGCACTCTCGTAAAGCTGGAGGTGAAGCCCTCTGGCAATGGTGGAGCCCTATAATGAAAGGGCATGAATCTCTGATCACTGCTCAGAATGGGGCCCTGGGGAGGAAGGGTGCCAGCCAGGAGCCCCTGACTATGTCATGGGCCATGGCTGTAGAACATCACGTCACTGAGAGTCAGGAGTGCTTATTACAGTAACTAATAGGAGCTACCCGAAGCAGCACAAGGGCGAGGACTCAGTTTTTCACTGTCTGTCCCTGTATGTGTTTTTAGTTTTGTAACACTTGTACACGCTATATATTCAAAAAATTGAGTTGAAAGGAAAGAACCTTCCGGTGGCTGCGTGCCAGGTCTCTGGTGACCTTCCTGTGGGTCTTAAACACTCCTGACTTATTCCCAGACTCGCTCAGGTCCCTGTCCTCTGTTTCCACTGCTTGTCACCGATCTTTACCCGGTTGGCTCCTTGTCAGAGGCAGTGTAGGGTCTCTGACGGGTTTCTATGGCACATCGCCCTATTTCCTCGCTCTCCAGAACATCATGCCCTGATATCTTTCTTGTGGAGTTGTTGATTTATTGCCTTCTTCTTCCTACCAGAGCATAGGCTTCATTACAGCCATAACGTCATCTGTCTTGTTCACTTCCATGAGCGCAGAACTTAGAGAGGGGCCCACACTCTGTAGCTGCTCAAGAAAGGTTCGTAAGATGAATGAGTGGGTGAATGAATGGATGGACGTCTAACGGTTATGTTTGGGGAGTCAGGTTTGATACCTGGAGTGGGGGGGGGGGGGCTGTCTGCCCAGCACCTGTTTAGCAAGAATGATCTCCCTCCACACAGTTGCCCTGGGTGTCACCATGTCCTGGAAATGAGGCCTGGTGCCTAATGTCCCAGCTGATTGGCTGAGGAGTGAGAGTCCCTGATCGAGCTGGGCCAATGCGCTCCTTCCCGGAGATCTTTGAGTTGAAATGAGATAAGCAGACATCAATACAGGTGGACTCTCTCTGGGTGGGACTGAAGCTGTCACACTAACGTGGGCCAGTCAGTAGAGCCCCAAGCTGCTGAGCACAAGCCTGTAAAGGGTGAGGGGGAAGGAGCGGCTCCCAGGGAGGCCAGAGAGGGGAGCCCAGGGAACCCCAGTCCTGTTGGCGCTGGGCCCTGCTGCAGGGACCCTGTGGGCATCATGGAGTCTCTGGGTCCTAAGGACAAGGCCTCCTTTGCTTACATGGACTGGAGATGACTTTCTGTTACTCATAATCAGGAGCACTGGCGAGTGGGAGATTCTGGATGCCAAGTTCCAGAGGAACTGAACTGAAAACCCTCACGTGTGGTCTCTGAGACGGCTCTGGGGCTTGATTTCCCTGAGTGAGCCGGCCAACTCCTTCCCCTCCTGTCAGTGCTCTGCTGTCCACCCATATTCTGCTCTCCCACCCTCTCCTCCCCCCTGCGCACACTCGTGCACACACATGCACGTGCAAACCAAACCTGCCCACTAAGCACCGTCATCCCTCCCTGGCTATGGCCCCAACCACCCTCCAGCCTAAGCCAGGTGCATGTGACCCAACCCTCCCCTCCCCTGCTGAGCTCTGCTGCTCTAACACCCCAGAATCCTTCCCTTCTGCCCGCCTGGCCCCCCACAGAGCGAATGTTCTGACAGCACATCCCTGCTCCGAAACCCATCTGCCCTGCCTTCCCTATCTCCCGACTCACTTCTCCCCTAAACCCTGGCTCCCAAACTACTGGCAACTCCCTGTGCGTCCACACCTTCCAGGCTCTTAGCTCTTCAGCAGGTGACAAGCTCCCATTACACCCTTGGCCCCTCCCCACCCTCTCCCTGCCAGCTCCGGCTCAGGACCTGTCCCCAGGGAGGCCCCGGCCACCCTTCTCCTCAGTCTGTGCTCCCAGCTGAGTTGACTGTACTCCACAGCACCATGTCACCCCCGTCCCCACAGCTCCTGTTCACAGCAGCAGAATCCTCTGCCGATCGTGAGCTCTCTGGGCGCAGACACTACCCGCTGTGGATCGCTGGGAGCCCCCGCAGCTCATCTCATCAGGGAAGGCCCACCTGGGTTATTCCGCAGGGACACAAGTAGGGTTTTGGAGCAGAGGCTCCTTGCAGATCTCAGTGGGTGGGGGAGGGGGCGGAGGGGTTAGGTTTGGCTGGGGCTCCGGGGAGAGCACCCGAGGCCCGGGGCACAGCGGAAGAGTCTGGGAGGAACTATGTCCTGGCCTGTCCTTAACGTGAGGCCCAGGGGCCCGGGAGGCCTGAGGAGGAGCTTCAAAGTGTCTGTGGCCCCTTAAATTGAGACCAACATGCATGTCCTTTTTTTTCTCAGTAGAAGATCCAGTGATTTTGTTTGGCGTCTCAAAAGGGTCTGCAATTCAAGAAAAATATTCTCACTGAAAAGTGTTCATCCTCCTTTCATAATTAAAGAAATATACATTTAAATCCATGAGATGTTTCCCATGGATCATAGCGTCTTTCATCCCTGTCTGCCCATTAGAATCTCGTGGGGAAATGTTTCAAGTACCAATGCCAGCCCCCCCCACCCCAAACTGTCACATTCTGGTTTAATCAGCCTGGGATATGGGATATGGCCTAGGAATTGGCATATTTAGAAGTCTCCCCAGGTAATTCTGGCCTCGGTCAAGATCGAGAACCAGTAACCTGTCAAACCAACACAGGACACTCATACCGGGATTATATGCATGTAGAGTGGTTCAAAGCGTCTTTGGAGAGCAATGTGCAACGAGTATGAAAGCTCAACATACCTGCACCCTCTGACCTGTAGTTCCACTGCTGACAACTTAGTGCACGTAGATTTTACACCTGAGTTTAAAGCTGGGCCTGCAACATAGTCCCTGGCCTCCACTCCCGACATCAAGAGACTGGAAAGGGCGCACGCGTCCCCCAGGAGGGATGGCTGAATCAGGCACGGTGCATCCACACGACAGGATGCTCCGAAGCCAGTGAAGAAAGTACCTGGGCAGGTGCTCTGGGAACGATGTGGAAGGGTTCCGTGCCTAGTACAAGCAAACCGGGAGCCAAGGTGATTTTGAACCCCCACCTGACCATCTGTACTCGCACAGGCACCCAGATTCTCTGGGAAGAGACTGTGGCTAAAACCTCTTAGCTTTACTGCCTTAGGGAAGAAAACTGGGAAGCTGGGACAGGAGGGAAGGCCTGCTTTTCATCAGATTGCTTCTCCTTTTGTAGTCTTTGAATTTGTGTCATGAATATGCACTGCTTTTTCAAAAAAAAAAAATTAAGAAGATGAAAGAAAGCAGAAGGAGGGAAGAGAAGACCATGCAGCTCCCTAGTATGGAGAATTAAGACTCAACGGACCTAGTGGCTGGGTGGTCCAGCCGGTGCTGGAGCTCCAAATCAGCATCGCAGGGTGCAGGTGTTGGGGGGGGGAGGGGGCGCGGATATCCCATTCCCTCTGGCTCAGGTCAGCCCTGGAGGCAGAAGCAGGCTGGGCCCAGAACAGATGGGTGGGAGGGCAGGTAGGAAGGCTGTGGGGGCAGCTCGGAGAGGGCGGGGCTGCAGGCAGATCCCTCCCTAGTGCCACCTGCGCGCAACCCTGTTGACGGACGAATATGTGTCATGGCTCAAACTGGTAGCCACAGAGCATACATCTCATCTCTGCTCTGGCCGCGCAGAGATGACATCCTGCAAAATTCTAGACCCCGGCGAGCAGCGGGAGGCGGCCCTGCGCAAAATGTCCTGCAAACACTGCCCTCTTGTGGTGCCGCCAGTGAACTGCGCTCAGGTCCACAATTCGCGCTGCTGGTGAGTTCGCAACTGGAGGAGGAAAAAGGTACAGTTTAACTCTCGAGGGAACCCAGTAAGAAAAGCACAGATCCAAGCGCAAAATATTTCAAGTGTAATGCATGAACCAGCTCCAAGTTAACTCTTCTCTAAATATAAAATAGCTTGCTTTTCCCTCCAAAGATATATTCAAATTCTGAATAATAATAATAATAATAAGCATGAAAAACACTAAAGAGAAAAAACACCTGCAATCACTAGGTTGTGATCAATAACTCCTTTTAGCATTTTAGCGAGCATCCCTCCAGATGCCACAAATATATACACACAGAGATATACACAAATTTACATCAATAGGACCACGCAACCCATACATACTATTTTGCTGCCTGGTGTTTTTCTCTCCATAATACATTGTGGGCACAAGAAACGTAGGACGCATCGTCATTCTTAATGTTTTAAATTGTAAAAAGTATACTTGTGGGAATATACCCTCGAGTAACACAAATGTGTGTGTGTGTATATATATGTATGTATATAGGAAAATATCCATTAATAGCAGACTGATTGAGTCAAGTTTGGTCTATCCATATCCATCCAGTACTTAATCTAATGTACTGATGTGGATAAATGTCAAAGATACATCATATAATGAGATGATATTACATTGCAAAATGATATTTATAGAATTATGCTATTCTTACCTAAAAAGAATCTTTATACATTTATATATGTAAAGAATATATGTGGATATACCTGTATGTGAGAAGGAAATGTTTCTTTTTTTTAGATTTTTTTAAATGTGTATTTAGTTTTGAGAGAGACACAGTCAGACAGAGCATGAGCAGGGGAGGGGCAGAGGGAGAGAGGAGACACAGAATCTGAAGGAGGCTCGACATGGGGCTCGAACCCACGAACTACAAGATCATGACCTGGGTTTAAGTCAGATGCTTAACTGACTGAGCCACTCAGGGACCCAGAAGAAAGTATTCCTTGAAGAATACTCAAGAAACCCTCTTGGGAAATACGACTGGGAAAACAAAAGATGGGTAAGATTTTACCTTTCACTTTTTCTCTTCTGTATTGTATGATTTGTAAAACAAAACAAAACAAAAAAACTACTAACAGCTTGAGGATACTATTTTAAAGCCTGAAAGTACCACCGCTTAATTAAATACTCCGCTGCTGATGAAAATAAGGTTGTTCACAGTTTTCCTGCTAAGAAGCACCTTGCACACGAATTACGTACTGTGCATTTGTCTGGCTGCCTCTCTGGGTAAAGTCCTGGGTGTGGACCTGCCAGGTCCATTTTTAAATGTGTGCCATTCGTGATATTGACTAGTAACACATCACAGAGTGAATGGGATGTGACTGCTCTCCACCAGACTGGGTTTCTGAAGTGCCTAATACTTTTCTAGGTGGGCAGGGCAGGGCCTCTGTCCACACTTTGTATCTCAGGAGGCTCTATTTCACCAGGTCAAGGTCACTGGACCTTTTATGCCCAGATGTCCCTCTTAATGTCTTGATTCCATTTGCCACTACACCCCCATGCCCATTGCCTTTGTTCCTCCAGCCTCTTCTGCCCGCGGTAGCTGGGGTAAGCCTTCCTCCTCAGACTCTGCTCACACCCTGCCCATGCCTTCACTGGCAACCAACCCAAGGTCCTTACCATGGCCCTCGAGGCCCCGCATCGACCCTCATGACCTTTCCGACCTCATGTCTTCCTCCTCTTCCCGTTCTCACTCTGCCCAGGCCACACTGGCAAGCTTGCTGGGTCTCACACTCCAAGTACATGCCAGCCCCAGGGCCTTTGCACTTGCTGTTCCCATTGCCTAGAATACTGATCCTCTAAATAACTACGAGCCTCTTTACCTCCCTTCAATCACGTCTCAGTTCAAATGCTGCCTCCTCAGAGAGGACTTCAACCACCCTGCATTAAAAGGCACCTCCTCCTTTCCTGACATTCTCTTTAGACAGATTTCTTTGACTTCCTAGCTCCAAGACTGTAAAGATGCCCACGTGGTCATTTATTTGCCTTTGGGATTCTTCCCTCACTAAGTCACAAGCTCTGTGAGAGCAGGAGGCTGTCTGGCTTGTGCTGTGTCCCCAGCACCCAGGACAGGGCGTCACGTGTGTAGCTTTCAACAAGGGCGTGTTGCTTGAATCAGCTGGCCACACAAGGGTATGTGTTTAAATCATCTTCTCCATCTCTGGGGAGTGTTATCAGAAAAATCTGACAGAACCTTTTTAATGCAACAATTTGGGAGAAAAATTGCAAATGGGTTATTATTCAGGGAAAAATACCTTTCCTCCAAACCAGAGCAGCACACCCACGCCACGTACCTGCTCCTTTAGAGAAAAATAGAAAGGTTAATATCGCCCCGTCAGAGGAAAGGAGCCAATTAGCACAACCACGATTCAGGAGAAGAATAGAGGTTAATTGCTTGGAGTCCACATGTCTCAAATGCCTAATGCTATATCATTATTTTTTAGCTACATATTATTCATTTCATACACTTAAGTATTCTACCTTATTACTAATTAGTAATTCCTTATCCTTAAATTTTACCCAATTCAGGCTGTCATCATAGGGCCCTCTCGGCCCCCGTTTGCCCCAAGATGTAACAAAATTGAGGAGAAAATGTTGGCACCTCCTATTCACCCTCTCCTTCTACCACCCCATCCCCCAAGGACATTCCCTTGGCTCACCTTCCCTTCCCTGGGCCCCTCCCCTCCCCCCTGCCTGTCCATCTCCCCCTCAGCAAACAGGCTTCACTCCTACCCCAGTGCCCCTCCACCTCTCCCGCATCCCAGGCACCCCTCTAAGCTTATTAGTTGGACAGAAGATGCAAGTTCTGCCTGCTCAGGTGACCTTGTCCTTTTGAAAAGACCCCCGTTGGCAACACTGGACGTGTTGACTCAACAGCTCAGCATTTCCTGGGAATGTAATACTAACAGCAACCACAGTAATAATGATGGTTGTAAATACTTGTTGAACATGTTGATGTCTCGGGCACCATGCTGATGAATTTTACACGCATGATGTGAGGCCACGGACATCCACAGACATCAGTCATCTAAGCACGTGAAAGGAGCGACCCCAACCCGGCTCCGGGTCCGCAACCACTCAGCATGGAAAGCCCATGGTGATGTTTTTTCTTCTGTCACATGGATTGTGCTGCTGCTCTCCTCCTCACTGTCCTATCTCAAGAGGCTCCTGGGTGCCTAGAAAATCTCCAGAGTACCCCTCTACCCGGGATTGAAACCATGCCCCTCCTATCTCCAGGTCAGAGGGACATGGGGGAGAATAGGGCAGACACAAGACACAAACAATCCAGGATCCCAGCCCTAACCTGGACTTGCCGGATGCCAGTGAATTTGCACTAGGTAATGACCCCGTTTTCAGGGTTGTCCCTGGAAGGAGATCAGCACGATTGGGCGTGTGCTGTGGGTGCCCGTTTTCTCTTCCTCTTCACGGTGTAAAGATGCCTCTGATCAAAGGAGCGGAGGAGTGGTCCCTCCTTTTCTGGAATTAACAGTCATAGACTATAAACCAATTATCTTTACTAAAAGACAAGCTTGGGAATCTGTGAAAGAAACAAACAATTATAAGGAAAACCCAAACAGATTTGAAAAAGAACCGAAGAGAATGTCTAGAACTGAAAATTATCATAATTAAAGCTAATCCCTCCTGGATAAGAGAATCAGTAATTAGATCAGAAGAGGCCATGTGTCCAGAATACAGGTCCTAGAAGATTATCCTTCGAGGGACAAGAATTGGGAAATATAAAAGGAAGTTACGAGACCGAAATTATAGAGTGTGAAGCTCTTATAAGGAAAAGAAAGATAATATAAGAGACAAGGACTGAGAATCTTCCAGAACTGATGAAAAGCTTCACGCCCCTGAATTCAAAAAGCCCAATAAATCCAGAGCAAGAGAAATGAAAAGAAATACATGCCTTGACACATCATGGTGAAACTGCTGCAGACCAAAGACAAAGGGAAGATTTTTTTTTTTAAGTTTTTTTGTTTTTGTTTTTTTTTAATTTCTAGGAGAGAGAGAGAGAGAGACAGCGTGAACAGGGGAGGGTCAGAGAGAGAGGAAGTCACAGACTGAAACAGGCTCCAGGCTCCGAGCTGGCAGTCAGCACAGAGCCCGACGCGGGGCTCGAACCCACGAACCGCGAGATCATGACCTAAGTGAAAGTCGGACGCTCAACCGACTAAGCCACCCAGGCACCCCAAAAAGATTTTTAAATGCGATCAGAAAGAAAAGAGGAGGCTTTCAATACAATTGACTTCTTATTAGTAAGAATGGGAGTTGAAAGAATAGAATGAAAACATGGGCCACTGGGGTGCTCAGTCAGCTGAGCGTCGGGCGCTTAGATTTTGGCTCAGGTCGTGATCCTAGGGTCATGAGATTGAGGCCCGCATTGGACTCCACGCTAAGCATGGAGCCTGCTTGGGATACACTCTCCTTCTTCCTCTGCCCTTCCCTCACTCTTTCTCTCTCTCCCTCTCAAAATAAATAAATAAATTTTAAAATGGTTAGGAATAGAATGATGTATTTAATGTGCTAAGAGAAAAATAACTGTCCACCTAGAATTCTGTGCCCACTGAAAATATATTTCAAGAGCAAGGTGAAAAGTAGACATTCTCAAACCAACAACCGCAAAAAACCACTAGAATTTGCCACTGGCAAAACTCAGTAAAAGAAAGCTCTACAGGATGAATTTCAGACAGTAGGGAAATGATTCTGGTTTGAAGATCTAAGACGTAAGGAGGAATCAAATGCGTAGAAATGTAAACAAGCATTGCCTATATAAAACAACAGTGATTGGGGCATCTGGATGGCTCAGTCGGTTGAGCGTCTGATTCTTGATTTTGGCTCAGGTCACGATCTCATAGTTCTTGAGATTGGGCCACCCATCAGGATCTGTGCTGATAGCATGGAGCCTGCTTAGAATTCTCTTTCTCCTTCTCTCTCTCTCTGCCCCTCTCTCACTCTCTCTCTCTCTATATATATATCTCAAAATAAATAAACTTTTAAAAAAACAATAACATCTTGTGGAGTTAAATACAAATAGAACTAGGACATCACAGGAATAGAATGCAAATCAGGAGAGGGGGAATGAAATTAAATTCCTTTAATATTCCTGTGTTATATGGAGGGAAGGTAAACGTATTTGTTATCTTTTAGATTTTGATAAAATTCAGTGGGCATATTGTGATTTCTAGGATAACCACTAAACTGATGGAAACAAAGTATGTGACTCCCAACCTAACAGAGGGCAAAGATGCAGTAAGAAAAAAAAAATCCAAGAGGCAACAAGAGGGGTACATGGGTGGCTCCATCGGTTGAGTGTCTGACTTTTGATTTCAGTTCAGATCATGATCCCAGCATTGTGGGATCAAACCCCTCATCCGGCTCTGTGCTGGGTGTGGAGCCTGTTTTAGATTCTCTCTCTCCCTCTTCCTGTACCCCTCCCATGCACATGTGCATGCGCTTGCTCTCTCTCTCTCTCTCAAAAAAAGAAAAAAAAAAAAAGAAAAAAGGCAATTTAAAAAAGGGAAAAAATAGAAATCAAGAGATGAGATATAGGCACTAATTCTAACTTAGCAACAATTACAATAAAAGTAAAGGAACTAAATGTTCCTGGTAAAAGATAAAGATTTTCAGGGTTTTTTGTTGTTGTTGTTGTTGTTGTTGTTTTAATGTTTTTTATTTATTTCTAGGAGAGAGAGAGAGACAGCATGAGCAGGGGAGGGTCAGAGAGAGAGGGAGTCACAGACTGAAACAGGCTCCAGGCTCTGAGCTGGCAGTCAGCACAGAGCCCGACGCGGGGCTCGAACCCACGAACCGCGAGATCATGACCTAAGCGAAAGTCGGACGCTTAACCGACTAAGCCACCCAGGCGCCCCAAGATTTTCAGGTTTTTTTAATCCAACTATTTGGTTTTTAAAAATCACCAAAAACCCCCCCAAACAAACAAGCAAACAAAAAACCTTGAGGATATAGAAAGCTGGGAAATAAAAGAGTGGGAAAAGGCACACAGGTGAGCAAACAAAACATTAACACGAATGACTATATATTGGGCCCTAAATCGTGTCCTAATGAATGTTGAAGGATTGAAAACATACAACTCATGTTCTCTGATCATACTTTGTAAACTGGAAATCAACAGTAAAAAGGTAATTATTTTTTAAATCCACATGTTTGGAATGAAGCAGCATACTTTTAAATAACCCTTTGGTCAAAGAAGAAATGATGATCAGAATTAAGAAAATAATTAGAAGTGAACAATAAAGAAAATATTTAAATCAAAATATATGGGATACAGCTGGCACAGTAGAGAAATTTATAGCCTTAATAACTTACATTCTTTTAAATAAAAAGGAAGAAAAACATGATTAATGAGCTAAGCATCCATCTTAGAAGCTGGGTAAAGAAAGCAATTAAATTCAAACATTCTTAATGCAGGTCCCTATGAAGCACAGTTCGCTCTCAAATCCAAACGTGCAAAGGGACTTTCTTCAACCCCAGAGGGTTCCCTTCCATTCCCCTTACTGGAGGGGTCCCTTCCACTTCGAAGATAGTATTTCTCCAGACACGCCTGGCTGTCTGCTGCTGGTACAGAAGATGATTTTGGGTGAGACCTGGGCAAACAGTGACTTCAATAGATTTTAAAAATAGTTTGCTCTTACTTAAGACAGGTAATGCAGTTTTCCATTTATAGTAGGAAAATCAGGTTTCTTTAAAAATGTATTTATTTAGTAAGAGGATGAAATTCAAAGGAAAATATTTTTACAGTAATAACATAGTATTATTTGGCAAAAAAAAATCTCATTTCTAAGATGGAAATAATAATAGTTCCTGCATTACAGGACTGTAATGAGGATCAAATAAATTATACACAATATAAAATAATACTTCACAAGTAATATAACACCTGCAAAGCATCTGGACAGTCCTTGGTATGTAATAAGAACTCATTAAATGTTAGTTACCATGATAATAACTATTATTATTACTTGAGTGATTAAATTTTGAGAAACAGCAGGTCAACTTAAGCCTCCAAAAATAAACTTTAGACCAATTACGAAGCCTGCAGGGCAGAAGTACAGGTAGAGGGGGCTGGTCTTTGCAGCGCTCTCTGCCTCCTCCTGTACCCCTTCTCCCCTGCAGGGCTTGCTGCTCTGGGCCCCTGGCCCCACGCCGCTCCTGCCCCAGGAGTTGAGTCTGCTCCTTCCTCACCATCCCCATCAAAACCAGGTCAGCCCCAAATGACGGCATTCATACCACACAGACCAGCATAGGGTTGATGGGGCTTAGAATATTACCCCTCCCACAAGATCTTTGTTTGAAAGGGTGAAGTCCCAGAGCACCTGGGTGGCTTAGTTGGTTAAATGTCTGACTCTCGATTTCAGCTCAGGTCATGATCTCATGATTCATGAGTTCAAGCCCCGCATGGGGCTCTATGCTAACAGCATGGACCCTTCTTGGGATTCTCTCTTTCTCCCCCTCTCTCTGTCCTTCCCCCACTTGTGGTCTCTCCTTCTATCAAACTAAATAAACTTAACAGAAATAAAAGGGTGAAAGTCTTTAACACAGAGGGAGAAACCCCCGCCTGGGGCCTTTGGAGCATCCTAGCGGACACACGGGACAGAGACCTGGGGGCGAGCCACCCAGCCTTGGGGCGTCTCCTCCAGGGGACAGCTTCTGCCCGGCCAACCCTCTGCTTGGGGTAGAGCACAGTCCCTGAGCTGTGGGTACCTGGCTTTTATAATTTGACAGGAGTGATATCTTTGGGTGTTTGAAGGCTTTCCACACGAGGAAAACTTTCCACTCAGTCATTGTCAAATTCTACCGGTATCATTTCTCTCCCTCTTCAAAGATGAAGATTTGGCAGAGCTCCCCGGGGGCCTGGATTCTCCACTGCCATGATTTACTTTCCCTGATTGTTCTTGGTCCTTGGGGCGTTGTCTTGAAGTCCTGGAAGGAAACTCACAGGAATGAAACCCACCAGGGTTTCTCTCATTTCCCACCCACAGGAGCAGGCTGGTAGCACTAACTCTCTGGAGCCACCAGGGGGAGCTCCAGCTTTCTCTGTGGAGCCCAGAGCTGTGCGGCTAGGTTTTCCTTGTCAAATGAAAACCAGTGGCCTATGGACACTAACACACACACGAGACATGTCTGTGTGAGTCCGTTCTACTCCTACTTCTTGGTTGGTGCACAGGGCTAACAGCACCTTGCCGAGGGCTCCTTCTTCACTTGGGCCCGTAGGTTGGGGGTCACACAGGCCTTGACCCCGGAGAGCTTACAGTCTGTGCAGGGTGGTGGAAGGATCCATGGCCACGAGTCAGAAGCTTGGGCTCCATAGCATCGTTTCCTGAATGCGTGCCGGGAGCGAGTCACTTGTGGTCTGTGTAAGCGGTAAGTGTAACAGGGACACATACCCCGTGCCACGCGGTGGCGGGAAAAATGCGTCAGCTCCCTCTAGGGACTGGGGGACATTTCCCAGAGGCCCAGAGGGGACAGCTGGCCCTGATGGAAGGGCATGCCCAGCAGAGGGCACAGGTTGAGCAAAGACCTAGCAGCAGGAGCTTGGAGTCATTTCAATGCTCCTGGGGGGAGGGGTGGTGGAGGTAAGGGGCCAGATCACACAGGGCCTCCGAGCCTGGCTGGGGAGGCTGACTCTTCCTGGGCTTTCGGCAGGGAAATGAGGCGAGGGCTTTTCCCCCGCAGCGTGGGGGGCTGGGGCGCGGGGCCAGGAAGGAGGCGGGAAGCCATGGCAGGAAGCGACTGCAATCCCCTAGAAGGTTCAGGTAAGATTGTATGTCCACAGGTGTGACCAGCCGTCCCAGTTTTCCTGGGGCCGAGGGGGTTCCCAGGACTCCAGACTTTCCATTTTAAAAGGAGGGAAGTCCCAGGCACACTGGGCCAGGTTGGCCGCCCGCACGGCCACTAGCCACTAACTCCCTGAGACCCTCCGTCCGTGTCTCGCGGGTGTGCTCACCTAGAATCACAGTCCAGATCAGTGACTTTTTAAAAATGTTTATTTGTTTCGAGAGAACGAGAGAGAGAATGAGAATCGCAAGCAGGCTCCGTGCTGTTACCACAGAGCCTGATGTGGGGCTCGAACTCACAAGCCATGAGATCATGATCTGAGCTGAAATCAAGAGTCAGACACTTGATCGACCGAGCCACCCAGGCGCCCCAGATCAGTGACTTTTAAATGAGTTTTAGTATGAGAGCACCATCTCCCAACAAAATCGTATGCAGAAACTCAGTGTAGAAAACACACAAAGGCAAACCCACTGAGGTTGAAGAGGAGGTTGGGCATAGGGGTGCTGAGTGAGGGACCAGCCAGGCCTGGAAAGGCCCCCACTCACCTCTGCAAACCCCAGTGACTGACCGCCACGTCAGAGGGGCCGGCTCCACTTTACAACTCTACATTCATTTGTTGAACTGAAAACCCAAAGGAACTGAAACCAAGGTTTTGATTCAATTGCAGACTAACTAAAGTTTAAAACTTAAACCCATTCCAAAACTGGTCAAAGTCTTTGAATTGGAATGAAATCCACATGATTTCTCCAGTTTATTGTCTTATGATAAAATCCAACCCACCTGTGAATTGACCTTTTACCCAAACAGTCATTTCCTTCTGCCTGAGTTCTTGACAATTCACTGTCCAGACAGACCCGTCGTCGCCCATCCTCTCCAGCCAGGGCCACTAGCAGGAAATGTGGCAGACAGGGCCAGCGGGCGCGATACCCACTAACTGCTGCCATTTGCTGAGCCTCGGCCGCCTTTGGGCACCTGATCGCACCTTCCATGGCCTGGATTCCCACAGCCTGGGGAGAACCCAGGCTAACCCACCTTCACCCTGGCCCCCTGTGTGGCCAGGGTGTTTCATGGTCCCAGGTTTGACGGCATTTGCCCCTCCTGGCCTTGGATTTGACAGGGTTTGCCCCGACCCTCAGCTCCAGGCCACTGGCCATCTCTGATTCTTGACTGGTCGTCATTCCTGTTCACAAAGCCTCAAGCACAGCTCTCGGCAAAGGCTGTGACTTCCTCTGGTACCTTCCAACCTGCTTTGCGCCATGCCCGGAATGCGGGGGCCTCTGTCCCTTCATCTACGGGACCCAGTTTGTGAATTGGACACAGCATGGCATTTGGAAGCCGGAGATGTGAGTTCAGATTTTAGCTTCCCACGTAGTGCTGGGTGACCTCAGCAAACACAAATGCACATGCACACACCACACATAGGCACACAACACACAGACACGCACATGCCTGTGCACACACACACGCACACACAACGCGGACACGTACACACAATACACATACATGCATACGCACACTGACACACACAGTCTTTCCTCTTCTTCCAAGGTCCAACTGAATGGCGAGGGGACCAGAGGCAGCATCAGACGACTTATCAAATGTCTTCATTTTCAGAGATGCATCTCAGAACGTGCTGGGCTACCGTCCGGAGGTGGCCCTGCAGAGCCCACACCTGCATGGTGATGATCTATTCGCCTGTCTGTCGTCCTCTAGATTGCAAATTGCCTGCTCCCAAGGACGGATCTGTTCCCTCTGCCTCCAGGTGTGTGTTTAATGAATGACACATCTCTTCTCACTCAGAGAGATTTACTGAGAACCATTATGGGCTGGGCACGGATCCAGGTGTCAGAATATAGCAGTGAACAGAACAGACAAGAATCTTTTGTACGGTGTTTTGTGGGGGCGCCTGGCTGGCTCAGTCCATGAAGTGTGCAACTCTTGATCTCAGGGTTGTGAGTTCGAGCCCCACACTGGGTGTAGAGAGTACTTAAAAATTAAAAAAAAAATTTTTTTTTTAAATCTTTCTCTACACAGCCCATATGTATCTCGTGGGCAAATGGATAAGTGGGTGGCTGGAGGGGTTTTGTTACTGTGGTTTTGTTTGGTTTGGGTTTTTTCTTCCCCAGGGTATCCATTAGGAAACCCACTCCCTCCTACGCTAATTCCATCTTTCCTTCCTAATCCCCACAATGGAAGAGGATGAAATAGAAACCCACTTCTCCCAGAAAATGAAAGCAAGGAAGCTGATACCCGTGGGCGACCGGATTTATGCTAATAGAAGCTTCCAGGGCAACGCTATGGATGGCACTGGCTCAGTACTAACCAAGTCGGCTCGAAGCAAACCAAAGCTTTCTGTGGTGGCCCCAACCCTCCCGTTCTGTCACCCCCAGCTCTGTGGGCTGATGACCCCCAGCCCAGGCCCGCTCCCTCCACGGGTGGCTTGCAGAGACTGAAGGGGGGTGTCACTCAGTTATAGGCCACCATCACCCAGGAGTAGACAGGGCGAGTCCTACAGTCCCCCCTCCCAGCTCCTGAAATCCTGCTGTGTCCCCCAGAGCAGGGGTCCTGGCTCAGCATGAAACCCCGGTGCTCAGTCATGGGAACTGAGACCAGCTCCTGGAGGAGAGGGACTTCCTGGCCCTGGCTTGCTTTGCAACACCCCCTCCTGCACGTCCGGGTGCCCCAGAGCATTTTTGGTTTTTCTTTTCCTCACGTGAATGCCAGCCAATACCAAGAAACTAAAAACTGGCTTGCACCCCACCTCCAGGATTGATTTCTTAACTGGAAAGGGCAGGGTCATTCACAGGGGTAATTTATGCAGCACACGCACCTCGCCCCATGGTCCAGGCCATCCTGGGCTAAGTGATGCCCATCACCTAACAGGTCACACATCTGCACCATCACCCTCTCCATTCAAATGGAAGCCCTCATAAAGCCCCCATATGAATGCACAAAACAAGAGTGCCATCAAAACACGCAGCCTTGAAAAATTCTTGTGTCACTGCCAGTGCATCAGAACTGCCATTGTAGGGGCAGCGGGGGGCACACCATAGCAGAGGGCTTCAAAAATCACATTTCCTTGCCCCGGGACACTGCCTGCCTGCAATTTGCTCTGACTCTCTGTCTTTTTGTCTGTTTCAGAGAAATATGAATCACAGTTAAATTCTACCGAATAAACAAGTCATGTTTTAAAGTTCTGTAAAACCTACAATTTTAGAAAGGCTTGATGTGGTTGACACTAAATTGATTTCAACACATCCTATTTCCGGTCTAATGCTGGGTTCCTTTCATCAAGAACAAATGCACTCATAATGGCTTGATTCTAAGTGAATGGACTCAGTATAAACACATAGGAGGCACCAGCACTCACATTAATTTTCTTCCCTTTTTTAAGTAAAATGAGGTGGCGTGTTTTACTTCTCAAAGATTAATTTCCCATAAAGTTTTCACACACAGTCATCTGAGGTCTGCAAGTCTGAATAATCAAGCCGCACCCCACTCCGGGGTTTTCATTTTTAAGGAGCAACAGAAAAGCCATTGCCTGCTGAGGTCGGGAGGCTGTCCTGGGTGGCAGAGCCCCCGTCCCAGGGGTGCTGGAGAGAAAGCTGGAAAATGCACATTCCTAGCATCTGCTCACCTCACACTGAAAACTGACAACCTGCTCGCCCTGGAGCTAGGCTCAAGCATTCCTACTGTCAGAGGAACTCGGAAGGACGCCACAACCACAGAAATAAATTGCACAGAGGGTAAAGGTTTATTTTTTGCAAACAAAACTCCTACGTATTAAGTTTACAAGGTTCGTGGCAAGGAGAGGAGCCTGGGTGGCTCCGTCAGTTAAGGGTCTGTTTCTTGATTTTGGCTCAGGTCCTGATCTCACACTTTGTGAGATGGAGGCTCACATCAGACTACCGCTGACAGTGTGGAGCCTGCTTGGGATTCTCTCTCTCCATCTCTCCCTGCACCCCCCCCCACAAATAAATAAATAAAATTTTTTTAAAAAGGTTTGTGGCAAAACTATGCATGTGATAAAATTTTGTAGGACTATTTCCCAAAATAGAAGGGTGCATGACAACACAGGTGCAATCCAAATAAGACTTCGTTTTGTACCAATGCCAATTTCCTGGCATTCATAACTATACTACAGTTAGGGACGAGGCTATCTTCTGGGGAAGCTGGGGGAAGAATTTGCTGGTTACACCAATTTTGTGTACAACCAATGTCTGTACTACATTTGCAACTTCTTTGTGAATCTGTACATTCCAAAGTGAAATGTTCAAAGAAACGTGAGGGCCAGGTAGAGTGGAAACAGGCACGTCAGCCACGTTGGTGAGGGCATAAACTGGCACAGCCTGTCAGGGGAATCACCTGGCGGTATCCATCAAAATGCAAATTGCACTAACCCAGCAATCCCATCTCCAGGAAACCAGTTTACAAAACTGCTTGCCCACGCGCCTATAGAATGTTCTTTGCCACATTTTTGTGATAGAAAAAAAAAAAGGAAACAAAATAAATCTCCATGAGTAGGAAAATGATAAGTGAATGTGGAATGTGTGTATCATGGAATACTGTGTCATCATAAAAAGAATAAGGCAGCTCCATAAAAATATGTAATGCTCACTACAAAGTGAGGTCACAAAATAATCTGGATATGGATAGGAAGAGGTGAATAAATAAAAGCTTATTTATGTGTATACACTTTATGTGTGTGTATGACACGGGAGCTATTCACAACAGCATACCCCAATGGTTCCTGGTGACTGCTTCTGGGAAGGGGAGTTCTTTAGTAGGGCTAACAAAAGGTGACTTTCACTTTGTTTGAAATACACCACAGTGAGAACGTGTTGCTTTTAGAATTAGAAAAACAACAACGGAAAGGCAAAAGAAAAAGAGAACATGGACACAAAAAGAAAAAGGAAAGCAATCAGCATCGGGCAAAGACCCTATGGGGATGGGCTGGCTCATAAACCCACAAGAAGGCGGCTTAGCCCGAGTGGCCCCAGGCCCTGGAGGCAGCCGGCCCCCCTCCCCAATCTGGGCCCCTCCCCGGGACAGAATGGGACATCTCATCTGTAGCCAAGGGATCTGCAGAGCCTTCCCATGGAGGAGTAGCCTGCTCTGTTCCACTGTTAGACTTGATCATGCGACTCGCTTCAGCACCGAAACGTGAGCAGATGAGACACGCAAAGTTTGAGCAGACATCTTAAGAGCCATTGTGTGGTCCCCCCAGCTCTGTTGCTCTTTTCTCTTTGTGTGCTCCTGACAGTGGCTGCTCCCTCATTCTGGGTCCCAGAATGAAAAAGACACATGGTGTAGGGCGAGAGACAACTGGCCGCCCTCATGGAGAAACCACAGTGCAGCAAGCCACTAAGTTGTGGGGATGTTTGTTACACAGCCTTACCTCACGATCAATGGTGAACATGAGCAGAGAGAACCCCCCCAAAAGTATTTATTGAGGGTATATTATGTGAAGAACCTATAGTTAAGTAAAGAGGCCAAAGGGTGAGCACAGAGAATGTGTGAGAAGCACACACACTATAGGGGATCGGAATATGCCACCCCCAAATATGCCACTTTGACATAAGAATTATTTTGAGCTGGAGGCAAATGAGAAAAAAACAGATGCAGGACAACACCTTCCCAGAGTTTCCCTTAGCTGACTAAGTGCAGAAACTTCTGGAAAACAGGATGGCCATCGATCTCTGCTATCAGTTTCCCCTTATATTTACCTTCCCACAGTTTGCTGCCCTTGGAAATCTAACCACGTTTTCCTTCGTCTTGTCATTTTTTTTTTTACTAATTTATTATTCTTTGCTAGGATGCTGCAGGAGCCCACTGGCACCATACACCACCCCTCTGAGTTACTCTTTCTGAGGTTTCTCCTGTGCAAGGTGCCACACACAGTACAAATGGATTTTTTCTCTTGTTAATTAACCGATCTTGTATTGGTCGAATTTAACAGAGCCCCGGTCTGGGAACTTACAAGGGTAGAAGGAAAAAAATGGTTTTCCTCCCCTACAATGTAATGTACTTGGGGAGATGTTACTCACACACACACACACACACACACACACACTTGCTTGGAGCTCAAAGAGCAGGGCAGTGTCGTGTGAAAAGCCTGGCAGGGAGGACAGGGAGTTTCTCGGGGAAGGAGGAACCACACAGGCTGAGCCTCGTGTACACTTTTCTGTGGCAGGATCTAAGGCACAAAGGCACTAATGCAGCTGAATCAGGGCATTCTAATACAACAGAAAAGCAATCCCTAACAGTTTAATCACCCTTCCCTTTAAACCAAAGGTTCCAAGAAAATACCCACCTCCTAGAGATTCTGAACTTTTTGTTACTAGGATACGGACTTTCCATAGTGTGGAAGAGCCATTCTCGGACGATACGCTCTGTGTCTCTTAGAAATGATCGGAGAGTGAACTGTACTTCCAGAAACCACCTCTTTCTCTTTTGAACAAGGCACATCTTTGTGCGAAATGCATTCTCTTAAAGGAGACAAAGGGACATGAATTGGATGAAGAGTATAAACACCAAGTTCCCTTCACCTCTTCATTTGCTGGGTTACCATGGTTCATTCGTAATCTGCGTCACCCAGACAGGCCACTTGTAATTTTCTCCTCCAAATCTGGACGTTTCTGTTTAAAATCTTCCCCCTGCCTCTTTTTGAAAATGATGCATGTAAGCCATTATTAGGTCCCTTGGTAAAAAAAATTCAAACCCCTAAGTCCATCAAGCAAAATGTGAAAGTCCCCCTTCACCATGCCCCCCCTTCTCCCCAGCACCTCACGCATGCTCTTGGAACTGCCTTGTGGTGCATTTGTCTACACAGAGAGGGGAACATGCATTCATGTGGAGCCTGTTTCCTTCCCTCCATTCGTCTCTCCTTTCTTTCCTCTTCCCTCCAGAAACGGGAAGCATGAAACTTTTTTTATACCACTTACCATTCTTCTTTTTCCTCTCTAGTCGTTTCTGGGACAGACATCCTGAGATTTGAACTTATTTGCCTGTCTGTTTGTTGTCTTTGGCTACTGTGGACACTAAACTCATAAAACACCCCATGTGTTGAGTTCTACCAGGGAACCAACGGTCAGAAGGACTGTGGTGGGTTTGCCAGCAAGTTATTCAAGGCAGCCACGGGCAAAAGTGGTGCCAGGCTCCTCCGTCCTGTGAATTGAGGAGTTGGGTCTTGTGGAAACGGACCCAGGTATCCTGAAGGCCCTGTGTTTCCAGAAAGGGCTGGAGGACCTTGATCCTGCACTGGATCTGTCCCGCCTGAGTGCCTGGGATTCTCAGCTGACTTTTACTGTGATCTCCCTCCCCTCACACCCACCCG
>NW_027532585.1:4893479-4944710 GCF_008692635.1 Crocuta crocuta | reverse complement strand
ACCCCCCGCCCCCACACCCCCAGGACCCTCCCACCTCTGCCCAGACCATAGCAAGATCCCTTAGCTGAGGCATCAGGCGAGTTGGTAGGGAAAAAATGTGCCCGTGTGTTTCTATGCAACAAAATCAAGTGTATGTGTAGGTGTTCTGTGTTTTTACAAACTCTCCTCCTTGGTTGTTATAAGATTAAAACAATTTTCTCCCTCAGTAAATGCTTCCCTTCGAACCACTGCAAGCACATTATTCTCCAGCCCATTTGAGGCTCTATTTTCTTGGAGTCAGGAGGAAAGCATGATTGTGGGGCCCGTTTCCTTCTAAGAGGCCAGTGTTGAGCAAGTGATGGACAAGAAGAAGTAATGTTTCAATGACATCTCTGATCAATGTTTCATTTATTCTGAAGTTCAAAAAAGAGAGGTGAGCATCATAAGTCCTTTGGGGAGGCAGAGATAGTGGGTTTTGAGGTAAATTACTCTCTTATCCTCAGTAAATTTAATGGACACTTTCATTAAAACTACAGGGAATTTTAAGGCAGTTCTATTCCTATTTTAAAGCCATAGTTGGGGATTTTTTTTTTTTTTTGAATGCCTGGATCATTTTTGTTGCTGAGAAATCTAAACATTTCAGAGACGTGGCACATTTTCTTTTCCTTACCCATTATGGGGAATTCACGTGCACCTGAGGACCCAGAAACATTACTTAAAATCACAACAGATTTCAGGGGGAAATGTACACAAAAGGAGAAAATTAAAAAGCCTGCCTGGCTGATGTCAGGAGGGGTACCAACTTGCGTTTATCCTTAAGAAAAAAATAAATAAATTCACCTGCCACTGATCAGCGTTGCCAGTTTGCTACCATGCTATTGAAAATGCATTCCTGCTCACTGTAAACTGCTCCATTTACGTGACTGTTTACATAATTACACAGTGAAACATTGCAATCTTTTGGGTTTAATACATGTTTTAACCAGCCCTTCAACTGCAGTGTAGGCTTCTATAATCAAATCAAGTCTTTTCAATTAAAACACAATTAGAAAAGGTGTCATGGTGTCACCGTTACACTTGGCTGCGTGAAAGGATTCAAGGATCGCTTGGCTGGAAACCTGAGCTAAACCAGCACGCCTGAGCTTAGATGCAGTGTCAGGCGACCAGTGAGGGCACCTGTGGGCCTCGGCTGCTGTGTGAGAGAGGCAGACCGTCGTCCTTGGGCCACTTCTTTGTGACTGACAGAGGGCTACAGATGAAAACCCCCCCAGTGGCCCGGAAAGGGTGAAGATGTTTGTGGCTCTGAGCTTGAGCCCAGGTGCCAGCAAGCAGGTCACCGACCAGGGGTGGTGGTCATGAGGTTACCAGGGAGATATCACCTCACCCTGACGTCAGTTACAGCATGTGGGACTCTAGAGGTAGGACCATTTTAGACATTGCCTAAACTCACTGCTTCATTTTAGAGATGTGGACCAGGGGCTCACGGGGGATACGTGATTTGACAAAGACCATAATGTGTAATCACCCTGTGAAATGAAGTGAAACGAGCAACCCCCTCTCCTGTCCCAACCTAAGGATCATTATCCAGTTAGAGCAGACATACAAAGAGCACTAGTCACGGAGCTGAGGGTGGCCTTCGGGCGAGATGGTTCAGTTCCTTCTCCCAGCTCGGCAATGAAAGTCAGATATGGTGTAGTGGGTTGAATGGAAGCCTCCAAAAAGACATGTCCATCAAATCCCTGAAACCCATGAATGTTATATTTGGGGGGGAGAGGGTCTTTGTAGATGCCATTAAGGATCTTGAGATAAGATCGATAAGATTGCCCTGGATTATCCAGATGGGGCCTAAATTCAATGATGAGTGTCCTTATAAGAGGCACATGCACGGAGATGATGTCAAGATGGAGGCAGAGACTGGAGTGACACAGGTGTGGGCCAAAGGGTACCTGGTGCCACGGGAACCCAGAACAGGCAACGAGGCAGTCTTCCCTGGAGGCTCCAAGGGCACGGCAGCCTGGCCTCTACCTCGACTTTGAATTTCTGGCCACAGAACTGTGAGAGAACAAATATCTGCTGCTTGAAGCCCCCCCAGCACATGGTAATTGGTTAGAGCAGCCACAGGAAATGAATACAGCTGGCCTAATGCAGTGGCCGCGTGCCAGCTCAGCTCTCTGCCCAGGGAGGCTGTCACAAACTTCCATGTCCTGGGATGGCACATCTCTCCTAGCAGGTCAGCGCCCTGCCACGGTTTCCCTATGACATGCACGTGACTGTGCCACTTTGCCCATGAGGCTCACAGAGGTGAACTGAATTGTCCACGGTTGCACAGGTTTGGAGCAGATCTGTGATCCTCAGGCTGCCAATGGCTCCTCCAGCACTGCCGTGGCAGACATCACTAATCGATCACGGCACTCTTTCAGACTGACATCAGCCCTTGTCTTGCGGTCTTTCCCAGCACGGCATTCTGGAAGGCCATACAACCTGTCAGAATTAGTGGGCAAGCGTGCCATTCCTACTACACAGTCTAACAGGTATGCCTCTGGCCTTGGAGGCTGGGAAAGAGGGGAGCAGCTAGGAAATTAAAGAGGATTGGGGGGAAGTTTAGAGGCAAGCTGGGCCATGTAATTTCCTCCTCTGTCGATCACCCTTAGACACCTACAGTAAAAACCCACATAACTACAATCCTTTTGAAGTCTGATGTAAGTGTTCTGGGATGTAATATGGTAGCAGGCTGATTTCCAAGTTGGGCACTGTCATGACCTCATGAGCACATGAGAAGCACTAGCAAGTCCTGGAGCCCCTGGGTGGCTCAGTTGGTTGAGCCTCCGACTTCGGCTCAGGTCATAATCTCGCATTCGCGGGGCTCTGTGCTCACAGCTCAGAGCCTGGAGCCCACTTCAGATTCTGGGTCTCGTCTCTCTCTGCCCTGCACCTGGCTGGCACTCTCTCTCTCTCAAAAATAAGTAAACATTTTTTAAAAATGGTTTTTAAAGAAGCACTAGCAAGACCTTCAGTCAGGAGACCCGTGGGGCTTTAATACAGCATTGCCCTAAATCTGTTTATTTCTAGAAGCTCTCTGCTCAGTTCAACTGCCTCATGTCAGTTGTTCCACAAAACAGTTTCTGATGTAGTTATGACAAGATCCACAATTATCCTGCCATCTTTTTTCATTCTAATCATGGTTTAAAGGTGCCTCCTTTGGGTGTCTGACTGGGTGGCTCAGTCGGTTAAGCGTCCAACTTCAGCTCAGGTCATGATCTCATGGTTTGTGAGTTTTAGCCCCAAGTCAGGCTCTGAGCTGTCAGCACAGCCTGTTTCGGATTCTGTGTCTCCCTCTCTCTCTCTGCCCTTCCCCCTCTGTCTCTCTCTCCTTCAAAAACAAACAAACATTAAAAAAAAAAAAAAGAAAAGAAAGAAAAGAAAAGTGCCTCCTCTGTGAGCACCTGGGTGGCTCAGTTGGTTAAACATCCAACTCCTGGTTTGGGCTCGGGTCATTATCTCACAGTTTTGTGAGTTCAAGCCCTGCATGGGGCTCTGTGCTGGCAGCGCGGAGCCTGCTTGGGATTCTCTCTGTCCCTCTCTCTCTGCCCCTTCCCCACTCATGCTGTCTGTCTCTCTCAAGATAAATGAATAATGTTAAAAAAAAAAAAAAAAGATTCTATAAGTGCCTCCTTTGGAGGACAGATGGCCTTTTAAGTCCAGGTGGCCCTTGACTTTTATACGTATAAAAGTCACTGTCCTGTGCAGCATTTATTCATGGATCCCCTCCCCCACCTTCCCATGTCATGCTCAGACTTCGAACAGCAGCAAAGGTTTAGGGCGTGGTGAGGTCACCACCAGGCAACAGTTGAGTGGGGTTCCCCCAGTGGAGGGCGAAGAGGCGAGGCAGGTCAAGAGGGACAGTAAATTCGGGGGAGAAGAAACCAGCACAAACTAGCACTGGGGCTAAGCTCTCTGCTAATGGGGCTCCATTTCACCCCTTCACACAGACAGAGGCGCCTTGTCCCCTTCATTAAGGGAAGGTTCTGGAGTCAGGCACACCTGTATTCAAAGCCAGACCTGCGTCTTTCTAGCTTGAGTTTGTCAACTTCCTAAATTTCTCTAAGGTTCAGTTTCCTCATTTACGAACACTGAGACAATAATCGCATTTGTGTTCTCGGGGTAAGAGGAGGATTACATGGAAGGGTCCAGTAAAGTGAGTAGCCCATTGCCTGGCATGCAGTAAGTACCCAGGATGAGAATGAGGATGTTTCTAGCCGCACCCTTCAGCCATGCAGGGGACTGTCCCCACTTCTGGGATTGGGGAGTCCTGCTTCCCCGACTAGCTGCACCCAGGCTGGAACCGCTCCTTGCTCTCTGGCGCCTCTCCAGGCTGCCCCTTGCTACTGCATCTGCTCCAGGAGACCCCTCCCGATAAAAGAGGTTTAGTGAGGAGCGGTGTAGACACTCTCCCTGACTGATGCTTCTCTTGGGTGTAAACAGAACTGAAAGAACGTGGAGTTCAGAGAGACGGCGGGCAGCCCCTTCAACCCTTACGGTCCAAATGCAGAGGGTCCCTGGGCAGGGAGGCAGGTGGTTGGTAGACGGCTGTGTGGATGAGAGAAGAAAGCAACCCAGTAGCACTGGGGAGCCTCGGCAGAGCATGGACCCGGAGCCGCACTTAACAAAGGCTCTAGCCAATCGAAGGCCAGTCTCCAGGCCATGGGGTATGTCCTGGGCTTCCCAAGGGGTTCCTTCTTTTGTTTAGTAGCCCCCCACTTCGGACTCTCACTCCCCTTATTAATTGTGAGTCTCTAGCTTTCCCCTCCGAGGTGGAGAGGTGGAGATTAAATGCTGAGCTGGTGGGAAGCACTCTTGAAACCCACCCGTGGCAACAGCCTTGCATTTACAAGCGTTGTTCCCAGAGACTCGCTCGGCCCTTCACTGAGACCTTCGCCCGCGCTTCCATTTAACTGACCTTTTGCCATTATAGACGTTATCAACCCCATCGGTAGATGCTAATCCCCCGTGATTGGAACGGGATTTTTTTCCCCCTCTCCTTCCACCACCTGCCTCCCCTTTTATGTTTGAAGGTAAAGTTATGTTTCAAAAGAGCTCTTGCACGTATATATACTATGTTTAGAAGCAGAGCACTTTCATATTCATTATTCGATTTGGAAAAATTAAAAGTGAGTGTCTCAGGAGACGTGCAGATGGTCCGAACCAGTGGTTCCCAAAGTGTGTGGCATCAACCCTACCTGGGAACTCATTAGACATGCCAGATTTCTGGCCTTGCGACAGACCTCTTGAGGCTCTGGGGGTGAGGCCAGCAATCTGTTTTTACAGGCCTTCCAGATGATTCTGGTGCATGTTCAGGTTTGAGAACCGCTGTACTAACCAGATTTCCTCTACCGCTGCTCCCCATCTCACAGATTAGAAGACTGAGACCCACAGTCATCTGGTCAAGGTCATTCACTCATTCATTGCACAATATCGACACTGCTAGGGGATCAGGAATCTATTAATGAGAAAGACAAATGTGGCCCTTGCCTCCATGGAACTTACTTTTTACAAAGAGAAAATGAAGAAGACAATCACAGATTGGAGTTAGTGCCATGATGGAAACAAACATGAGGAGAGGAATCAACTTAACTGGGGAAGAGCTACCTGGGGTAACAAGGTGGCCAGGGAAGCCTTTCTGGAGAAGGTGACCTTTGAGTTGGGTCCAAAGGATGAGCAGGAGCTGGCCACGTGGACAAGAGGAGGCACAGGCCACAGCTTATGCAAAAAGGCTTTGGAGTGAGAAAGCCCTTGGCCTCTTCCAGAAACAGAAACGCTGGTATGGCTACAGCTTGGTGAGCGAGGAGGGTGGCTGATGCAGAGAGAGAGTGAAAGACAGAGAGACATAGGGGTGCCTNGAGAAAGCCCTTGGCCTCTTCCAGAAACAGAAACGCTGGTATGGCTACAGCTTGGTGAGCGAGGAGAGTGGCTGATGCAGAGAGAGAGTGAAAGACAGAGAGACATAGGGGCACCTGGGTGGCTTAGTCAGTTGAGCGTCCGACTTTCACTTAGGTCATGATCTCGCGGTTCGTGGGTTCGAGCCCCGCGTCGGGCTCTGTGTTGACTGCCGGCTCAGAGCCTGAAGCCTATTTCGGAGTCTGTGTCTCCCTATCTCTCTGACCCTCCCCTGCTCACGCTGTCTCTCTCTCTCCTAGGGAAAAAAAAAAAAGACAGAGAGACATAACAGTGAGAGAGAAAGAGACAAGACAGACAAAGAGGTAGGCTGAGGCTATGCAGGCTTCAGGGGACCCACTCCCAGGTCCCATTAGACTCAGGTGAGGACTCCTGGCCCCAGGCCACCCCCACAGGGCTCTGTATGCCCCTCTACCTGCCAGAGGGGCCTCATGCCCGTGTCACCCTGCCCAGCCTCTGCTTGGAGTAGAATAGGCATCTACCGTCTCTGACACATCTGAGCACCTGGCCCCAACAGAGGAATGGGTGACTGACTTTATGAATCTCCCAAGTCAGGGGAAGAGAGTTGGCCACACGCCAGGCTAAAAGATGCCCTGAGTGACAGTTTGATGCACGCCCTCTTGACCTTTCTCAGGACCAACCCCAACTTCACGGTGCCCAAGTCATTTCACTGAAAGAGCCAGCGGATAAGGTGCTCTATGCTTTAGGCTCCGGACTTAGCAGCACAAGGCTGATGTGACATGAAGCGACTGGAGGTGTAAGGGCTGCCATCTTGCTGGCATGAGACGGCTCTGAAGTCTAATTCGACTAAGACTGTGTGGCCTGTGTGGCTGTGGGCTCCAGAAACACTTGACACTCTCTGCAGTAACGTTGGTTAAGTGGAGGTTCTCCTTCTTTTCAGGGCGATAGAAGTCTTTCTAATAAGAAATGCCAAGCTCACGGTTGCCTCAAAGCCTCAACAGAGTTTTTTGGACCACAGCTTAAAAGGCTCCTTTTGATGCTGAAAGTTACAAAATGCTTCCTACTGCACGTGTGCTCAGCTGTTTTATTGCGGCTGAGTTTAATTTTTGGATGGGAAAAGCAATCCTTGGGCTGTTTCAAAATAATTCCCAAATTGGTCAGCGAAGGGGAGAAAATCCCATCCCCTGAAGAAGACAGAACTAAAATAGTATTTCAGATCAACTATACTGTTGACTGTTGGAAGTGAAATCTGTAGCTTGCCAGAATTAATCCAGATTGCTAATTCGAAACTGTATTCCGGAATCAGGCAGGCTTCAACAATTACTGGAACCTACTCCTCCTCCCCCATCATCCAGATTGCCTTTTTATTTGTTTTTTTAAACAATTAACAAACGGAGAGACCCCATCTGCCATTTTTGCCTAGCGATCTGGAATTGAAACTTCCGTCGCTGGTGGCTTGTGATTTTGCCCAGCTCTCTAGAAGCTTCTGAGGTCTATTTTTTGTTTCTAACAGAGGCTTTGTCTGTAGTGAATGAACCCTGACTACAAAGCCGGTTTGCTTAAAACAATGGAGTTACAGAAACAATAGGAACGAAGGTGGTGGCTTAGTGTGCTGAGCACTAACCCCCAACATCGCCATCTGATGCTGTCAAGTTCAGGGACAGGATGCTGTTCTAGTCACTCCTTCCGTGGCTCTGGGAGAGGAAACCTATGGCCTGCTCTGGCAGTACATTACGTGTACTATATCTACATGGAATGATTCTGTTCCAGGTTCCCCTGTGCCCCGCCACTCCTGGCGACAGGCCAGGCTGCCAGCAGAATGAAGAGAAGGGGAGAATTTGAGACCATTGTTTGAGTATTTCAGGCTCCTCTTCTTCACTTCCTCCAAAAGGTGCCAAAAATACCTCTGCCTCAAAGATGTGGGTCATTCAAGATAATCTGCGGCATGTGAAGATGGTCTAAGATCACCTCACTGCTTTCTGTGCGAGAGGTGAAAGCAGCAACGTGCACTCGGTTGCCTGGGTCAGATGCCTGGCAGCCCTCCTGGATTTCACACCGCAGCCAATGAGGCACCGACTCTCACTGGCCCGACCTCCCCGATGACACTCGTCCCCAGCTCCTTGGTCCTCTCCAGTGTCTCTGCAGGGTGAGGTCCTCATCGCCTCCTGCCTGGGCTGCTGCGTCAGCCCCATCTGGTCCCCGTGCTCGTCCCCGTCTCGCCCCTGCTACACACGGCCACTAGCTTTCTCCAAGTAGGAACAAACCTGATCCCATGGGTCCTCCACACAAGAGCTTGGCGAGTTCTCCCTGAGCCACAGAAGAGTCTGACCTCCTTGCCCTGGCAGAACAGCTCCATCCGCCTGAGAACCAATGAGCCTCACTGTCCCTCTCGGCCCCTGGAAGATTCTGCCTGAGCCCCAGGCCTCAGGGGAAGCCCCTGTCACCTGCTCATTCTTTTCTCCATTCTGCTCACAGCTGCTCGACGCCAGGCGTCACCACGGCTAGAAAGAAGGACACAGATGCGTCTCTGCACCCTGCCCCCACCAAAGCGGGTACCACCGCATGTCCCCACAACACACAGACCTGATGTCCTCGAGGGAAAACGCACCTGTCAGAGATGAGACATGTTAGAACAAGGAACGTGGCAGGATGTGATTCATAAATCGTGGCCCCATACAATCAGTGGGTGTGAAAAGCAAAATTTCTCTTGATGAGATAGAAATTAAAAACAAAGGAAAACAGCAGGCGCCAAATGGTGGCAGATACACCCCCATCACACCCCAGTGCACCCCCTGGAGCAGGAGTCACACCTGCTGGCAACCCCACCCGGGGGGCACCTTACCCTAGTCTGTGAGCCCTTCGCCAGCCCTCACGGCCCCCTGGCTCTTGCTGCCTGTCTCTGGGCCTCTGTGGTACTCACAGCTGACTGGTTACTTTCGTTCCATTCTCCCTGGGAAAGAGCGACAGAAAGCCCCCCACCCCTGACCTGGGGACCCCTGACTTTTCCTCTTCCACACAGACAGCTGGCCCAGGCCCTGTGTCCTGTGAGTCTACACTCCACCCACAGTGGTTGTTTACTGGTTCCAAATTCACATTTTCCCAACTCCCAAATTCTGCTTTTGCCATCCTTTCTGCCCCCCAATGCCCATCATCCACTCTGCAACCCCTCACACCCCAATCTTAGATTTCCCAGACCCACCCATCCCCTGCCCCCAACAAACAAGGAAAAAGTGATACCCATTATTTGTTAGGTAATAGTGAGGGTTATTACCTCGCAATAGGGTGGGCAGGAGCTACCCTGAGCACAGTAACAATACGGGGATGACATTATGTTAAATAACATGTATTGGAAATGGACCTTATGAGGAGGTCTGAATGTGATCATATGTGCTCAGAAATAACGCGTATGTTTTTCATTGGTAGAGAGAGAGGTTGGTATTGAATCAACTGCATCAGAATTAGACAAATATGTCTTCATTAGCAAAATACAGAAAACCGAGGGAAGACAATACGTTTTCTGCATTTTGTCAAACATCTTGGTCAGCAAGACACTTGTTGACACAGGACTATCAAAGAGGAAGAGACCCATCTTGCCATTTTAGGGGCCCCAATAGAAGTGGGAGGTGGAGTTGGGGATTTGCGCAGAGGACGGTCACTGTGGTCACCGGGGGCAGGAGGGACGCGGGATGCACCCAGCTTGTGCAAGGACACAGGAGTGGTGCCTGACTGCTGTTGCTGCCACTGGTGTGGCCACAAAGATGGCGAATACATGTCAGCCCTCATGACCAGTCAGCACCACTCAATACAGCAGACCACCCCCTCTTCCTAGAAATACCTACTTCGTTTGACTTTCAGGACACCTGAGGGAACCTGGGTGGCTTGGTCAGTCAAGCATCAAACTCTTGATTTCGGCTCAGGTCACAATCTCAGGGTCGTGAGATCAAGCCCTGCATCGGGCTCCAAGCTAAGCGTGGAGCTTGCTTGGGATTCTCTGTCTCTCCTTCTCTGACCCTAAGATAAACATTAAAAAACTAACACCTGGTTTCTCTCTTCCATCAATGGCACAGCACCCCAGACTTCTTCACTGGCTACTTCTCACTTCTGTGAGCTTCAAATGTGGGAGTGCCCAGGCACAAGTCCACAGACCTCTCTTTTCTATCAGCACTCTCTCCCCTGGGATCGCTTCCAGGTTCATGGCCTTAAATACCACCTATGTGGGTGACGCCCCCACGCTGACATTTCTGGTCTGAGCTCAGCCACGTCCACCTGCAAGTCTAATGGGTGAAACGCTAGTAAACAGGCCCCAAACCAGTTGCCCAACCCCCTTCTCCCAGAGCCTGCCCCTCCCCCACCGTCTGCACCTCTGTAACTGGCATCTCCATCTTTCCGTCGGCTCAGACCCAAAGTGCCCGCCTGGCTCTTGCCTTCCCTCTGCCGCACTCCGCACCCAGTTGTCAGAAATCCTGGGCCTCCCCTCTAGCCTTTGTCTGCATCGCACCCCGGCCACCACTGTCACCCAATCAGCACTGTCTCTGTATCTTGCAAGAGCTTCCTCACAGGCCTCCCTGCCTCTCCTCTGCCAACCCCATGCCTCACCAAACTGGACGCACAGCATAACTGCTTCAAACACGTAAGTCGGCTCAAGCCACTCCTTCACTCAAGACACTGGATTCCCATCTCAGAGGAGAGGTTGGCCACCCTACAAGGCGCCACCTGGCCTCTTCTCCCAGCTGTGGCTTCACTGCTGGACCTCTAACACACAGGCAACTCCTGCCTCAGGAACTTCGTACCAGCTGTGCCTCGGCCCAGGGTGCTCCTCCCTCAGATACCCACATGGCTTGATCACATACCCTCCTCAGGTTGCTGCTCAAATGGCACCTTCTCAGTGAGGCCTTCCTGGACTTCTTATTTTAAATTCTAGCCTCAGGTCCACCCTGTCATCCCCTAACCCCTATTCAGCTCTAGGCTTTTTTTCTACATCATCTGACATAGTTGCTAGGATTTACACATACACACATACATGCACACACACATACACACACACACAAATGTAAGCTCCATAAGGACAACAATTTTTGTTTTATTCATGGCTGTGTTCTAATGTCTAGAACAGCACTTAGCACATAATAGATGATAAATTAACAATTGTTGACTGGTTTGGGGTTCCACATTGATTCACCTCAGTCACTTGTCATCTTGACTGCCTGAGAGGAAACCCTGGGCCTCAGGGGGTTGGGGACAAGTCAGTCCTACCACACTGTCCACTGTGCACAGCCCAGAGCCGGATGCACCTGTAAACCAACTCTGAGCCCCTTACATCTCAGGATCTTGAGAGCCCCAAATGGGGCCTAGAAAAAATATGAGTAGATAGGTGCTTGTTCAGGCCTAAGAGGAAACTGAATTAAATGAGATAATATGATACCATGCGTGTGGTTTAAAAGACCCCTTTTCATGCTCTGCACATCCTCCGGTGTGCTATTCCACTTTGGGCACATAAGGTGAACACCTATGTTCACCTGACAACGTGCAGTTTCTAGTATCTTCCCACATTCACTCTTGCTCCCATCACTGTCCACATAGGAACTTCCTCCATCATGAGTGGAGGGGGCACAGAATAAGTCATTACAAGCCTTGGGTTCTAGTCTTTCCACCACACTTACCAGCCTTATGCATGACTTTAACCCATGCAATCCTGTTTATTCATCTAAGGTTAATTCTCTTATAATAAGAGAATAACTGGCTCATGAGTTTGGTACACAGATTCGGAAATGGCTTATTTGGAGCACCTGGGTGGTTCAGTCGGTTAAGCATCTGACTTTAGCTCAGGTCATGATCTTGCAGTTCGTGGGTTCTGGCTTCTTTGTAGGAATTGGCAAGCCAATCCTAAATTCACGTGGAAATGCAAGGGATCTGGAGTAGCAAAACAATCTTGAAAAATGAGAATGAAGTTGAACGATTCATACTTTGTAATTCCACAATCTACTACAAAGCTTCAATAATTAAGACAGTGTGGCACTGGATACGGGCCGCCAGATCAATGGGACAAACTTGAGAGATCAGAAATAAACCTTCACAAATAAGTCAGTCAGAGAAAGACAGATGTCCTATGTTTTCACTCATATGTGGAACTTGAGAAACTTAACAGAAGGCCATGGGGGACGGGAAAGGGGAAAAAATAGTTACAGAGAAGGAGGGAGGCAAACCATAAGAGACTCTTAAATACAGAGAATAAACTGAGGGTTGATGGGGGTGGTGGGGAAGAGGGGGAAATGGATGATGGGCACTGAGGAGGGCACTTTTTGGGATGAGCGCTGGGTGTTGTGTGTAAGCGATGAACCATGGGAATCTACCCCAAAAACCAAGAGCACATTTTACACACTGCATGTTAGCTAATTTGACAATAAATTATATTTAGAAAAAAAGAAATAAACCCTCATATTTATAGGCAGGGTGCTGAGATAAGTTAGTGGGAGACAGAAGAGCATATTTAATAAATGGTCCTGGGACAACTGAATATCATATGAAACTGTCAGCTGACCTCTACATCACAGCATAGACAAAACCAGAATCAAAATAGATGAAAGACCCAAATATGACAGGTAAAAACCATACAACTCTTGTTAGAAGAAACAAAAGAAGAAGAAATAGGCATAATTCCTTGTGACCTTAGATTTGGCAATGGTTTCTTAGAACACCAAAAGAACAAGTAAAAAGAAGACAAAGATAGATAAATTTGGACTTAATCTAAATTTAAAGCTTTTGTGCTTCAAAGGACACTATAAAGAAAGTGAAAAGACAACAAATAGCATGGGGGAAAATATTTGGAAAAAAATGTATCTGATATGGGAGTATATGTATCTGTAATATATAAAGAACTCTTACAAGCAAATAATAAAAAGATACAAACAATTTAAAAATGGGCAAAGGATCTGAATAGACATTTCTCCAAAGAAGATACAGAAATGGCCCATACGCACATGAGAAGATGTCAACATCTACAGGCATCAGTGAAAAGCAAATCAAAACACAATGATATAGATCACTTCACACCCACAAGGATGACTATAATCAAAAAGACAGATAATATCCCACAATCCGGCAATTACACTATTAGGTATTTACCCAAAGAATACAACAATACTAATTCAAAGGGATACACACACCCCAATGTTTATAGAAGCGTTATCTGCAATAGCCAAACTATGGAAAAAGCCCAAATGTCCATCAACTGATGAATGAACAAAGCGGATTTAATGGAATCTTAGTCATAAAAAGAATGAAATTTTGCCATTTGCAGCAACATGGATGGAGCTAGAGAGTGTGATGCTAAGCGAAATAAGTCACTCAGGGAAAGACAAATACAGCCTGATGTCACTCATATGTGGAATTTAAGGAACAAAACAAATGAGTGAATGGGAAAAAAAAAAGAGAGGGAGACAGGCAAGCCAAGAAACAGACTCTTAACTATAGAGAACAAACTGGTGGTTACGGTGGGGGAGATGGATGGGGGGATGGGTGAAACAGGTGACGGGGACGAAGGAGGGCATTTGTGATGAGCACCAGGTGATGCGTGCAAGTGCTGAATCACTACCTTTCACTCCTGAAACCAATATTACACTGTATGTTAACTAAAATTTGAATAAAAACTTTAAAAAACACAGAGCAACAAGTGTTGGTGAGGATGTGGAGAAAGCTGAACCCTCATACACTGCTGGTTGGAAAGTAAAATGGGGCAACGGCTTTGGAAAACAGCCTGGCAGTTCCTCAAAAAGTGAAACACAGAGTTACCAAATGGCCCAGCAATTCCGCTCCTAAGTACATACTCCAGAGAAGTGGAAACATGCATCTACACAACTTGTAAGTATTATTCATAATAGCCAGGAAGTGGAAACAACCCCAATGTCCATCAACAGATAAATGAATAAACAATATGTGATATATCTACACCCTGGAATATTATTCAGCAATGAAAAGAAGTGGAGTACTAACACAGGCCACAGCATGGACAGACCTTCAAAGCCCTGTGCTAGAATCAGGGGTGCCTGGGTGGCTCAGTCGGTTAAGCATCCAACTCTTGATCTCAGCTCAGGTTCTGATCTCACGGTTTGTGAGTCAAGCTATCAGTGCACAGCCAGCTAACAGCATAGAGCCCAATAACAGTGCGGAGCCTGCTTGGGATTTGGCCTGCCCGCCCCCCCCCCAAATAAATATATAAACCTAAAAACAAACTTTGTGCTAGAATCAGAGTCAGCTATCAGCGCAGAGCCAGCTAACAGCATAGAGCCCACTAACAGTGTGGAGCCTGCTTGGGATTCTGCCTGCCCCCCCCGCCCCGCCCTGCAAATAATTACATAAACTTAAAAACAAATGTTGTGCTAGAATCAGAGACACAGTCACAGAAGATCACATTCTGTATGATTGCATTTATATGAGATGCCCATAAAAGGCAACCCCATAGTGATGGAAAGCAATTAATAGTTTCCGAGGACTGGGGATTTGGGGGGAAACAGAGAATGAGGGCTAATCGGTATGGGGTTTCCTTTTGGGGTGATGAAAACGTTCCAAAAGTGATTTGTGATGGTGGCTCAACTCTCACTGAGTCACTGAATTATATACTTTACACGAGTGAAATGCATGGTATGTGAATTATAGCTCAAAAAAACACTGTTAAAAGAAGAGGGGGCACCAACAAACTGGGTCTCAGGATGACAAAAGGCTGTAAAGTCACATCCTAGGAGGAAAAGGTGAAGAGAGTAGAAGCAAAACAGAAAGACTCTGGGAAGAAGCCATCTTCAAATATTCAAAAGGCTCAGATGTGAAAAGGGAGTAAAACGACCATGTGGCCCGGAAGCAGACTCCGCTCCTCGTCTAGGCTGCTCATCCCCTGACCACACCCCCAAAAATCCTACACACCTTTCATGACTCATTTCATGTTCCTGTTACCCCCAGGGCCGCCCTCCCCCCATCTTTGCCATGTGCTCTCCTAGACTCAGAGCACTTCATTTGTAATGACATATTTAGTCATTGGGCTATAGAGTTTGAGGACCTCACTAAATTACTAGCTCCATGAAGGTACCCTGTTGGCTTATATGCACTATTGTCTCCCTGGAACTTTCCACAGTATCTGGCATATAGGAGGTGGTTAATAAGTACTGGTTGAATGAATAGATGAATGACCCCTAACTGTTAGAAACTGCAAGCAGATAGCATAGGGAAGAACTTTCTGGAATCAGAACTGACAACAGATGCAGTGAGCTGCCCTGAGTGTCCTTGCACCTCCCTCTTTTTGGAACTGTTCACTCGTATGTGGGACAAAGGTGTCATGGAGCAAATGAAAGCACCAAAGAGATGGTCAGATGAGATTTCTTTCCCTTCTATTTTAAAAATCTCATAAGTAGTTTATGGACTCTGGAAAAACTCTATAAGGCCGATAAGAAAAGTCAATGAAATCACCCATAGTCTCCCTACCAAGTGATGGCCACAGTTAATACAGTTGACCCTTGAACAACATAGGAGTTAGAGGTGCTGACGGCCTACACGCTAGAAAATCCTCATACAAATTTTGACAATCCCCAAACTTAACTACTAATAGGCTACTACTGACTGGGAAGCCTTAGCAATAATATAAACAGTCAATTAACACACATTTTGTATGCTGTATGTATTATAAACTATATTCTTACAATAAAATAAGCTAGAGAAAATGTCAATAAGAAAATTATAAGGAAGGGAAAATTCATTTATAGTACTATACTATATGTATCAAAAATAAGTCTGTATATCAGGGGACCTGTACAGTTCAAAGCCAAGGGGTTCAAAGATCAACTGTATATCCTTCTGGACACTGGCTGTGTAGTGTTTCATTATATGGGCACACATTGCTTTAATTAGCATGGGATAAGGTGAATCTTTGCATATTCCATAATGCGTAATCATAGCTCATAGCTCATATTTATTAGATATCCATTGAGTGCCAGGCACTGTGCTAAACATTTCATACACATTGGATTCTCCTAAACCACAATGAGGTAGATACTTAATATTATTTACATTTCATATTAGAGATGGAGAAATTGGGGTGTAGAGAAATCACCTAATTTTGTCACGATCATAGACTAGCAAACGCAGAGCCAGATTCAGATGCCAGTAATCTGACTTCAGACTCTAGTGAAGGTCCCACTGATGTTTGTTGAATGAATGAATGAATGAATGAATGAATGGCTGTGTGCTCAACTGTCCACACCAGGAAGAATTAAGCTTCTCTTGACCAGCTGGTTGGTTCTTATCTTACAAAGGTCTAAATCTGAGATCACTTATCTCTTGTTGGGTCGCTCTGTCTTAAGGCTAAAAATGGGGTCCCACCCCCACCGGCTGCTGGAGTCGCTTCCTCTAGGGGAGCCTCCCATACTTTCCCAGAGGAGCCTCGCCCCAGTCTCTCGTGGTCCAGGCTTCCATCACCCGCAGAGCCACCGCGGGCAGGGCCCACCCCGGCCACGTCCAGCCACCTGCCCCCACCCCCACCCCCAGGCCACGCTGAGTGAGGCTGAAGGCCCCCGCGCCGCTGCGATGCTTCTGTGTCTTCATGTCCACTTTGAAGACGCGGTGCCACGTCCCGCTGGTACAGGCGCTGCCAGTGCTGGTGCCACCGCCACCGCCAGTGCTGGTGCCACTGCCACCGTGTAAGTGCCACCGCCACTGCCAGCGCCGGGCTCACCGCCTCTGCGGCCGCCGCGCATCACCGGACCCGCTGTCCGCACTGCGGGGGTGGGGCAAGGATGGGGGCTCCGAGCCTCTGTCCCCAATTGCTAAGCCCCCGTCGGCCCCAGGCACATGCGGGAGGACGGAGAGACACTCCCTTCTCTAGAGACTGCCGCGGGCTCTCCAGGGAGAGGCCGTCGTGGCTCAAGCAAACAGAGTCCCAGAAAGCCCGAGCCACGTTCCCCAGCAGGCTCTGAACAGGGGTGCGGCGCAGCCCCAGCGGGGCGCCGCCTCTGCCCACGGCCCCCCTGCCCGTGGCTGAGCTGGCGCCTTTCTCCCACTGCCGTGGAGGCCGAGAGATGGTGAGGGGCCTCTCTCTGAAAATGCCACAGGCCGCACGGAGCACAGGTGCGAACTCACCCGTGGCTCCGCCCGGTTTCCCTTTTAGTCCTGTTTCTCAAGGACACCATTCGCATTACCTGATGCGCAGGGCGCAGGGTCCCTCTTGGAACAAGGTAGGAAGTTAGAGAAGTAAAAGGAGATCACATGAAGCGCTGAGATACGAATTTATATATACACATTTTGAAAAGGAAAGCCCATTTCCAACTTTGGTGTGTTCCCTTGGGGATTTTTTCTGAAGACTTCAAACGCGCAGTTGGCCAAGTGACCTGGGGGTTCTAGGTGAAAAACAGGGCTCTCTCAGGAAGCTAGCCTTCCTCCCTCCCTTCCTTCCTTCCTTTATGTATTTTGAGAGAAAGAGAGAGAGAGAGAGTGGGGGAGGGAGAGAGAGAATCCCAAGCAGGCTCTGCAATGTAGGGCTCAAACCCACCGACTCCAAGATCATGACCTGAGCCACAGTCAACAGCCAGTCGCTCCTCCAACACAGCCACCAGGGCGCCCCTCCCCTGAAGCCTACTGAATATGAGTTACAGAGTGACCGCTCCCTCCCTGCTTTTTGTAGACAGATGTTAAGAACACTGCTGGGCACGGCTGATCCTGGCCAAGGTCTGCATTTAGGGGTCACCACCCTTCCTGACCCTCCATGGTCTTCAGCCCAGAACTCCTTCCTTAACGAGCACCCAGACTCTCAGGCTGCCCAGATAAATTCATGTTAAGGTTTCAATGCCATCACTGCATGCTTCTCTGTCAGAAAGGTCACAGAACCCCAAAGGCAGGGCTACCTACATAACTTACGGGACCCAGTACAAAATGAAAATGCAGGAGGCCTCACTCAAGCTTTTAAGAATTTCATGCTGGTAACATCAGAGTCCCGTGTGCCTACAGCGCTCACCTGTCCAAGCCGGCCCTGCCTGCCTGAAGGAATGTAATGCTACACCAGGGACACTCAAAGGCATAGTTAGAAAATTCTTTTTCTGTATCACCACAAAGCCTGAATTTTTAATGGAAGAACACTAAAACTTGGCACATTTTTTTTAAAAAAGTTTTCAAAACTTCAGACACGCCATTCTTGCAGAAGAGCCAGTTGATTCAGCTCTGCAGTGTGGACTGCTCTGGTGGAAAAGCATGAGAGACACCATCTTAACTCTCACCTTGCTTCCCTCCAAGGCTCCATACCCTGAACGCATTTTGCACATTAACAGAGGAGCCTGGAGTGAGTCACAAGACCATTAATGCCACAGCAAAGCAGGAAAGGGTCACATCCCCATGGACCTATGTGGTTCTCAAAGGATGGGTGGGGGTCCGGCAAGACCAAGAGGAAGTGTTCCAGAAACAGACCAAATGAACAGACAGAGAAGCAAAGGGCATGACCGGTCAGTGGCAGAAAGACAGTCAGAACACAGCAGGGAGGGCTCGCCCAGGGCCACTGGATTGCTTTAGAAATCAGTAAGAACCTGCAGCTTATCATGTTTTAGAATCTGATTTTAAAACTGGGACTTCATGCTCATGTGGGATAAAAATAAATGTGACAAGTGGGCACTTGTACATAACCACACATTTGCTTTCTCCCTCTAGAAGCAAGCCAGAGCGTGAGCCCAGAGTCCATGGGAGAGGTTTTTGCCCTTGAACTGGCTATTCCTGAACCTTCACCCAGCTTTCCAGATCCCGCAGGTGCCTCTTAGATCTAACAGAGCTTTTTGGTTTTGTGCTGAGGCTATTCTCCGTGTTGGGTCACTAGTCATTCTTGTCCCCTGCATAAGAGCACCTTACAGAATGTGCAGGGGTCACCCGTGACAGACAATGAGGCTCAAGAAGACTGAATGATGAAGAAGAGTATTTGGACAAAGTAGGACTCATCTCTACACCTGAGCCAATGCATAGTGAGAAAACTCAAAACTGTTCTTCTAACTGGACATCTCCTGTGATAACCATCTGGCTTAAATGTAATATGACACTGGGAGCAGAACTTGAAAAGCTTCAAGGTCTGTCTTTAGGAGTATCCCCAGCCAAGGCCAAGGTACATGCCGTCTCAGCCATGCTACAAGGTAACTAGGTTAATACAGGCTATAAACTCACCCCCCTAAGTCAGAGAGACTGTGATGCATGTATATTCCTCCCTACGGAGACTGATTCTCTCCCCCCTGCCCGCCTCTCACTCTCTTTATATACATATATGTCTGTTAATTTATGTATAGAGACCTACAGAGACATATGTGTATCTTGTGTATATAATTATATATCTATGTATATAAAATATGTATAGTGTACATGTATATGTGTATATAAAAGACACAGATAAAGAGAATATGAGAGGCAGGGTGAGAGAATATGTGTACACACACACACACACACACACACAAATATGTAGTATAATTCAATTCCACTCAAGTTCATTACATTCAACCAACATTTAGAGTCTGCCATGTGCTGGTCCTACACAAGACACTAGACGCTGAGTCACAGAAGAGTGAAACCAACCTCCAGGAGCTCACCATCTAGAGGGGAGACAAACTGAACCCACGCACCAGCAAGGTGGCCACTCATAGTGGGAGGCAGCATGGCTTGGCGGTTCTAGATCAAGGGTGGTCCATATGTGTGCGTGTATGACGCTGGCTGGGCGAGGGCCCCACGTTAGCATTTTCAGGCTCTGTGACCTTCAGTGAGGCAGTGTGAGCCACAGGGTCCTCATGAATAAAATGAACATCTACACCAGCATCTTCTTCATGGGGCAGTGAGGAATTAATGACCTAACCAGCGAAAGTGCTTACACTGGCACACAGAAGGCATTCGATCAAAGGGAACTTTTATTATTACAATTATTATTCTTACTGAGAAAAAGGTGATTTGGCATCGAGGGGGACAAAAGTAAGAAAGGTCAGTCTAACTTGGGGGTGTCAGAAAGAGCTTCGGGGAAGAGGTGGCACAAGGAATATGTGTTTGTTGGGAGAGCAATAGGGACAGAAGGCATTCCAAGGTTATAAAAGAGTTTGTTCAAAGGCCCTGAGGCGTGAAACATCCTGGCATATCCTGAGCACCGCCAGCAGGTCAGCACAGCACGGTAAGGGTTCAAGGTCAAAGAGAAGCCATAGTCAGATCTAAAAAAGCCACCAGAGAGCTTCAAACAATGGAATGAGAAGATCAGATTTGCTTTCAGAAAGGTCTAGGTAATACCCAACTGAACATGATTTCACCTTCCTCCTCAGGTCACCATTGTGAGGACCAGTTATCACAAATACCACCAGACTATATTAATGCCACAAAACAGAAGCCTTATCGTCACTCACATGTTCTTTCCTTTGTTCGCAAGTCTTCAAAAGTTTCTTGTTGGTTTGTTTTAGTTTTAGTAAATAATTGGCTTGCTTCTCCTTGCTGGTTTCATTGCTGCAGAAGGTTTTGTTTACCAGTAATATCTTACAGAACGATTTTTTAAAATATTTATTTATTTTTGAGAATGAGAGAGACAGAGTGCAAGCAGGGGAGGGGCAGAGAGAGGTAGACACAGAATCCAAATCAGGCTCCAGGCTCAGAACTGTCAGCACACAGCCCGATGCAGGCTTGAAATCACGGACTGGAAGGTCATGACCTGAGCCGAAGTCAGACACTTAACTGACTGAGCCACCCAAGCGCCCCCAAAATGATTTTTAAATACTCATCGTCCTAACCACAAGGAGGGTCTTCAGTGACCATGTCTTAGCATCCATAAGAGCCAGACAGTCAGTCAGTCACTCTCCCTCCAAGTGCGCAGGCAGCGATCTCACGTGGCAGATCAGATCTGAGAGACAGAGGCAGATGTGGGAGGCAGAGCTATGATCGGGGTTAATACAGGAACTGAGAAGCAAAATCATATTCCAGGATAAAGGCAGTAGGAGTGAACCAAGGTCACTGAAGAAGAAGAAAAAGGTCATGTGCCGTGACACAAAAGGGGTGGACGAAAACGCAAAGTGGACCTTTTAAGGGCATTTAGTGACAAAGGAGGTCCTGAAGGGAAAAATTGGAGCCAGGCAACTAAACTGTTTAAATGTGTCTCAATTCATTTGTTCACATATCATTCACGAGGTCAGCCTATTAGTCGAGTCTCTGAATTCTCTTTGTTCAAACACGTCCTGGGTATGGAGGAAAAAATAAGGTGACGCTGCAGAACAGCGCTTGCTTTCTGGCCATGAAGGACTCGGGGCAGGAGAAGAGAATTCCTTCTGCTCAGGTGTGAGTGGGCACCTGCTACCTGCCAGGTATTGCCCTAAGTGTGCTTACATATGCTGTCTCGTTTAATCTCCATGCCACGCCACTGACCAAATCAGCAGACAGGTATAGTCTCCTTTCTGGCCCTGGCTTTCATTGCGCCATATTAGAGCAAACAGAGGCAGCAGGCGGGAAAGAGAGCTCCAAACAACCAGCTGCAGACACCTCGATCACTTTAGATACCCCCACCCTCCCCCTACAACTGACATCATTGGGTCTGGTCTTCGGACTCTCCGAAAACAAACATTGGGTCTTGCAATTCACTTTTTCCCTTTGGTTTAACAAGCACCGCCCCCAAATGCAGTGATCTTGTCATTCCCCTCAGACGGACCGGTCAACACGCTCAGTGCACGGTGTGTCCGTGTGCTTGAGGGCGCGTATATCCAGTTCAGGCACAAGCAGGGAGCGCTGTCAGCCCCACAGGGCCTGCTAGTGTGTCACGTCCAAATTCTGGACTCAGATGTCCGATCAGTGCTGTGGGAGTGTCTCTTTGGGTTGTGGTTGCTGCAGCGTGGGGCTCCTGAGTACCAGTGGTTATGTGCTTAAGTTGTTTACTTATTTATTTATTTATTTATTTATTTATTTATTGACATTTATTTGTTATTGAGAGACAGAGAGAGACAGAGCATGAAGGGGGGCGGGGCAGAGAGAGAAGGAGACACAGAATCCAAAGCAGGCTCCANCTGTCAACCTCTCCTGTGGCACTTCAACTAGGCATGTATCTTATGGTCAACTAAGAAACTCAAGAAGCATTGCAGGAACAATTAAAATAAGTGTGAAAGGATGTGCCCAGGTGGCTCTGTCGGTTAAGCGTCTGACTTCAGCTCAGGTCGTGATCTCACAGTTCCCAGAGTTCGAGCCCCGCGTCGGGCTCTGTGCTGACAGCTCAGAGCCTGCAGCCTATTTCAGATTCTGTGTCTCCCTCTCTCTCTGCCCCTCCCCTACTCATACTCTCATTCTCTCTTTCTTTTAAAAATAAATTAAAAAGTTAAAATTTTTCTAAATAAATGTGAGAAATAGCAAGTTCTCTATCAATTGTTTTGTTTTTCAGGCAAAAATTTCTCCCCTGAAAAATCAAATAAGCAATTAGTTATTTACTGAACACCTACTATGTGACAGGCACTCTATATCCAATTGCACATTTCAGGATTTCTTTTTCATTACTGTCTTCCCTTCTCTGAAATTTTTTAAGCACTGATCAGATGCTTTAGCTGTTTTATCTTCAAGCAATTTTATATTACGAATGNGTACTCTAATTTTTTTTTTTTTTTTACCTAAAACTTTCCTCTTCTCTTCCAACTCTCTGATTTTAGGGAGAAAAAAAATCTAGCATCTGGGTCCTGAGACCACTTGAAACGTCTGGGCCGAGGATTGCTAACGACCTCCCAGAGATAACCCAAATTGCTGATTTAGCAAAGCCCATTCTTGACCTTGACACAAGACAAGACAGGCAAAGGGAGAGGACTTGCCAGGCAGCAGTGAAAGAAGACAGATCATGGAAGGGCTCAGGCCTCCACGGGCCCCCTCCCCCATTCAGCAAACACCTGGCTGAGTTGGAAAACATGACCGGTCCAACCTTCCTATTGGCACCAATTGAAGCTGTCAGCTCTGGGCTTGTCACCAGTTGCACTGGGAGGCCCCGGGCAGCCACAAGAGCCCTAATTAGGCAGAAATGACACTTCTACAACTGACCTGCCAGGACCTTTGGCAAACCATTTAACATCATTAGTTAACATTTTTTAAAAGTGTGAATGTAAATGAACAGCCAGTGGCTTTCAATGGAGTTTGTCGGTGGCATCTCCCCCTCCATCCACTGCCCCCCCTCCCCCCCCCACTCTTTCTCTTTTTACATGAATAGTCCACTTGTTTCCTCCAGAATTGGAGGGAGGCGCTGGGGAAGAAGGAAGAGGACCAGTTCGCTGTGAGGAGAGACATGTTAGAGCATAAACAGGCTCGAAGGATCCAGAGACCATCTCTTCCTGCCTCAGTAGAGGCCTGATCACACACAAGCCCCCAGAGCCAGCAGAGCAGGGCAGGGAGGGGACAGGTGTTTGCCCAGCCAGGTCCTGCTCTGTGAGCTACGCGTGGGAGCGTGGCTGTTGGCTGTCACCCATCCCGTGCTCTGAGCAGGCGGGGAGGCAATTTCATTTCCCGAGTCAAGGGTGCTTCTGAAATACTTTCTCTCGTCCCTCTTACCACTTGCTGGCACTCTGAACAAGCAGACATTCTGCGGTGGTTCAGCAAGTGTCTTACGCGTGCTTCCGTCTAACTGCACCAGCTTTAAATGTATCTAGTCCCTCTCTAGACGCATGACATTCCGGCGGTAACTACTTCCGACGCCAGTTTGGTACTTACACAAATGAGTTCATTTCCTACCTGAAGCTGGGATTTCCCACCTTGAATCACACTTCACTTTGCTCTTTGCTGTGCACCCACAGAATCCGTACACACCAACACTCTCCATCTGCAGGAGGGGGAGAGATTTCACTGTGAAAATGTCACCTTCTCTGTTTCCGCGCTGCTCTCGAAGCACGTGTTTGTGCTGGCTGACAGCTGGAAGATGGCTGCACAGAGGAGAAGTGAAGCAAAGGTACAGGTGGGCAGCAGAGGGGCCAGCTCCCCCGAGGGCCTTTGCACTTACCACCTACTCGCTGGGGGGGCCCTGGGCAAAGTGCTTTGCCTGAGTCTCAGATGTTTTCATCTGTAAGTAAGACAGGGATAATGCCTTCCTACTTCCGATGAGAAAGACAAGAGATGGAAATATCATGAGAACTGCAAAGCACCACGTAAATGAAGATGAGGAGGGCCAGACGAATTAGACAGCCAAAATTGAGGCACTGTCCTGGGTTCTCAGCTTGGAGAGATGAAACTGAGAGTTTCTCCTCTTGCTTCTCAAGGCAGGCTGGGACAGAGCCAGTACACCACCAGAACATTCCAGGTCCCTCCCTGTCCCCCGCCTCCTGTGTCCCCCCCTCCACTCTGCTTCTTCTCCAAAGGGCTCTAAGAACTACAAAGAAAAGTGCATGAGTGCAAAACAAATTCCTTTTTAAAACAAATTTTTTTATGTCTTTATTTTATTTTGAGACACAGAAAGTGAGCGGGGGACGGGCAGAGAGGGAGGAAGACACCGAATCGGAAGCAGGCTCCAGGCTCTGAGCTGTCAGCACAGAGCCCGACGCAAGGCTCGAACCCACGGACTGTGAGATCGTGACCTGAGCCAAAGTCAGACGCTTAACTGACTGAGCCACCCAGGCGCCCCAAATTCCTAAAACCCATGGTCATATTAGCTCTTTAGCTTCTCTGCTGGATCCCAGGCAGTACCAAAGGGGAAGCACATGTGTCTACCTCTGGATTTCCAGAAGCCCTGAGGACGGTGGTGGGTACACAGTAGATGCACAATAAATGCTGACTGTGTTGAAATGCAGTGCCGCTTCCAGACACGTGTTACAGCAGCTGGAAGGCGTGCTTTGTGAAGGCAGCCCAGCTCCTGAATTTGGGGGAGCTTCACTTGTCCCTGAATTAAAAACAAGTAAAATCAAGTGGGCAGCATGTTGGGGGGAATGCCTGTGAGTGGCCATGAGAGAGTGAAGCAAAAGAAAACAATCTGACTTTGGGGCAGAAAGAGAGAGAAAATACTGGATAGCGTCCTTAATAACAGTAAATGGGAAAGGGAGAGAACAGCTCATCGTGATGGAGTATTTAGTGCTTTTAAGCTAAATACCTCAGCATATTAAGCAAATAGAGAAAAGCCAGCTAGAAGATGTCAGCAAATTGAACCGAACGGTGCTCAGAAAGCTCGGAAAGCCGATAGGAGGTGTCTGGCTTTGACCCCTTTTCCCATCACATGCCTGGTCTGCGCCCGCTTGTTTAGTGTTGCTTCTTCTCTCCAGCTGCGGAGCTTATTGAAAAGCTCTTGCTCCCTGCCTGGTTTTGGCACATTTTCTGCAGGTGCCTCCTACTGTGGCCACAATGGGCTGCTAGGGAGGTTTAGACCTGTCAACAGCTCCAAGGGAGGGGGCGGCGGTGGCGCAGGGAGCGCAGCCATTGTCTTAAAGGGCCAGTGACATTGTGCGCCGCGGAGCCTGCGGCACCGGCACCTGCTAATGAGATGAATCCTTTCTCCCCACTCGCTCTTTTTCTCTTTAATGATTTAACTTGATCGCTTTGGTTCCTTTCTGGACAGGGAATTGCTCCGCTGATAATATAAAGTAATTGCCTGTAAAACATTGCTCCGCAGCAACTACTCCTTCCTTGGCTGAAAATGTCACAGCAATTGAAAAGCTCTTAGCCCAGTTCAAGAATGAGGTTGCTCCAGAGAATGGTCTTTGCATATGTCTCCAAGCACTCGTGGGTTGCGAGCTGCAAGTTCTTGGTGTGTCTGATTGATTTTTAAGCCAGAGACTTCTCCTTTCTGTAGCACCGTGTGATTTAGTGTGCGATTATGGACAACTAACCAAACTGAACTAAAAACTCCCCTCCACCCTGGCATTAGAGTCCATTCAGGGAAAGATGATTTTCTTAATCCCATTCTTTTCTCAGAGCCCCGAATTCTGAGGGATGGCAAAAGGGGTCAAGTGTGATTTAGGAGAGCGTCTTGGTTCACATCACCTAAGACGAAGGTATCTTTGTGGAGGAGGGAGTGGGGACCTTGGTTTTGCAAAGTGGGGTCGAAGCTCTAATTGTCTGAGATTTGCTGATTTTTTTTCAGACCTGTCACTTGGCGGCAGCAGTGACACACTGTGGGAACAGGGACCACACGCCTGAGTTTTCATAAATACTTTATTAGTCACTGCCACGCCAATGTGGGGAGCAATTCACCTGGAGAAAAATCGCTTTGTCGTAGGCATGAACCTGCCAGCAAAATAAACAGTGGTTAGTGACGGTTTCATTTTCCTCTGACAGGTGAAAGCCTCAGTCTGTACCTGAATGAGAGAGAAACTTTCTTCTCTGTAAGTAATGGGAAGCACCACTTGCTAAATGAGATGCTGCGGCATTACTAATTCGGGAACAAAGCTTCTGGTGAATCATCTTCCAACCGGATGAGCCATGAATAGGTTTTGAAGCTGATGAAGTAAGGGCAGCAGACGTGCTTATTACTGTACTTTATAAAAAGGCAAAAACATCTGCCTGCTTACTTGACAAACTCGAGTACAGAGAACGCAACTACAGAAAAAGGAAATTTAAAATTATAAATCATGAAGAAAGCCATAGAATTTTTATAGCTAACTCTCTCAAAGGTCATGCTACAAGATCCATTACCATAAATGGGTGCTGCACTTTTTTCCTGGAATTTAGGAATTTGGGATTTTAGATTTTTACCTCTTTTAATATTGTCAGAATATCCCTGATATTCAGTTGGGGCAATTACACATATGATACCAAAATATACTGTACATAATAAAAGTAGCTTATATCTTTTACTCCATCTTTCCTTTACCCAATAAAAAAAAATTCTTTACCCACTAAATAAATTGATTCCTGAAAAGAAGAATTATGTTGGCAGCCTTTTACCAACAATTAGCTTTCTCTCTCTCTCTGTGTGTGTGTGTGTGTGTGTGTGTGTGTGTGTGTGTGTAAAATGAAGGCATGGAACTAAATGGTCCAAAAGTTTTGCTGGCTCTATGATTTCTTATCTATAAAGATGATCCTATAAAGGAAACAAATAAGCAGTAAATATGACCACACGGCTATTTCTAACAGCTTTGCCTATGAGATAGGAGATCAAGACAGAGTAAGGGCAGGTTGAATTAAGCCCCTGCAGCCACAACTAGAAGAACCTGGACTGTGGGGCTACAATTCCAAACCCCGCTTGCAAAACCTGGCTCAGGAAGCCAGAATGCAGGAAAGGTGGCCCTTGCAGTGGGGGGTACCAGAAGGTGGTGGCCGGTGTCCTCCACATGAACTCCCAGAGTATTCTCCACATTTCTGGACAGGGAAAAAGAACATTTGAAGAGGAGAAAAACAAGTCAAGCAAGCACATCCTCCATGGGACGAATGTCAAATCTGACAACAGCCACAGGACTGGTTTCACTTTTGTATCCTCCTCTCTCATACATGTGCACATGATGCAAGAGGTCTGAATAGAATTCCAAAGTTCAGAGATAACAAAATGGGGATTCACATTTTATTGCTCATGTGGATCTTTGCAGCACATCTGAAACCACCTGACTTCACAAGGTAGAAATTAACCTTGGGTTATGTGCGTTTAAGCTTCAGACTAAATAGGATTTGTCAAGATGTTGGGCATGTGTTTAAAAATAAGAGAATGCATTTTAAAATGCATCGTTTCTTGTGCCTGTGCACAACTAAGTGATGAAATGTACACAGAGCAACGAGACTTATACCCTGGGCTAAAAGGTGATTGTTCTCTAGGGTAATGGCCGACATTCTTCCCCATCAGATATGTACATTGCCACAGACATTTCAACCTGAGCGCTTTATTTCGTGTTTACGTTTGCTACTGACATATATCCACTTAACGCAGAGAAATGTTAAGATCCTTTAGACTCAAACAAAAAGTTAACAGCAAGCTGATGGGCAATAGTACCTGTTGCAATGTTTGTACTCCAGATATAAGGTGTACTTACTTTCCAGTTAGAAAATGATACCAATTTAAAATTTGCTTTATAGCTTCTGAATTAAGATAGAACCACTTACTAAGGGAAGAAAAGGATTTGAGAGTTCCATCCCTCGGCAGAATAGATGGGCTCATGCTCAAGCAATGCCGCCGCTGCAGCGTTTGTGATGGAGTCAGACAACACAGAAGCTGGGCGACCACACGCTTCGCTCCCCTCCCCTGCGAGGAGCTTGGTTCTACTTTGTTTCTTACAGGTTTCTTAGAATTGCAGGCTGCAAAGTTTCCTTCCTTTCAAAAGTTGGAAAGCACTCAGTAGCCAAAAAAGTGTTACCATCCCGTTTCTCTCTCCAGTATGTGTGACACCGAATCACAGACCCCTTCCAGAGTTCAGCTTATTTTAAAATTTCCAACTGAGCGAGATGCACTTGAATAGTCGACAAGTATGCGTGGCCCAAAGGACTAGTTGGAAGATGCCGACCATTAAAAACCGTACATTTTTACCCACATATCCTGTGAAAAACAGATGAGCTAGGCTGGCGTGAGGTCCAAATTTGGAGAGCGAGGTGAGTTGCTCATAAATGCAATAATCACAGGGGCTGATCCTGATGTGGTAGTTAAGCCTTCACTCCAGAGGATAAATGTATGTGGGGTGTGTGTGTGTGGGGGGTGTGTGTGTGTGTGTGTGCATGCACACGTGTGACATTTTCTGATCCACCAGCCAGGGAGAAATGTTGTGCCAAATAGCATAGCACTTGTTTCTTAGCACTAGGGCTTGAAAAGAGTGTGAAAAGTTCAAGGCACGCCCCTAGTGAGTTCAAATCAAACCTAGACAACACATACAAGGTAAGGTAAAAATGATTATTTCTAGTTAAAAAAAAAAAAACATAGTGATTCCTTCTGTTCTCCTATAACAAATAATACTTGGAAATAAAGTCTATTGCAAAAACAAATGAAAAGATCTTTAAATTTTGAATTCCTCATTTTGATTCCATTTCCCACTTTTGCAGATTTCTAATTATCTCAACAAAAGACAACTGTTTTCCAACAGTAGGTTTATAAGAAATGTACAAAAAAAATATTAAGTGGACAGATTTTTGTGTGTGTGCAGTGGTCTTAGTTAAGAATTCAAAATGCCTAGATTTTCAGTAAAGTAATAAATGATGATACACAGGACAATATACATTCTAAAGTATATAAATTGATAAACACACATTTTAATTATTTCAAATATCATACTTTAAAAGTTGTTTTTGTTCTTCCTCTACAAAACATAGTCTTTGATTTGGTATTCTCAAAGTCAGCACAGAAGCCTTACTTTCCCCTTATATGCTGTCAGTGTGGCTATCGAGGAAAAGAAAGCATTTAATGATTAGACAACCAAGTTTAGGTCAGATCCGCACATTAATAAACATCCAACAAGTGCTGGCATGGAATAATTTTATAGGAACTCTACTTTTAATCCTGCAGAAGTAGAAAAATTCTTCAGAAGGCACAGAAACCTAACTGAGGTTAACTAACTGAGACTCTCTTTGCTATAAAGATGCTATAAAATGTTATATGGTCTTCTCTATTTTCAAATTCCCATCAAGGTTCCAAGGCAGCTGTGCAAATATCTGGCCATGAACGTTGGGGAAGGAGGTTACCTAGGATGGCTCAGGGATATTTTAAATCACCTGCTTGTTCACAAACCAACTCAAAGTTTTACAACAGTCTAACAGTAGCTGTTGGACAAGAGCTGCTCGCTCAGCTCCTTGAGGGAGGCTGCCAGTTCCCACAGGGGCAGTAGCAGAGGGCAGACCCTCGGTTACCTGCGTGGCTTCACTGGGCTGTATCTCTGTGCACAAAAAAGAAGTGGAGACCAGGGCAGGCACCCAGATACTTCTATTACCACCTCACTTTGCCTCAATTATTTATTTCAAGTGAAAGTGCCCTCACACAAAACCATCCTAATACTGATCATTCTTTATTCCTGTCTGAACACAACTGTGTTAGATTCTCTCCTGCCTTCCTTTTCCTTCCTCTCTCCAAACTATAGCATTTAAATGTGCTTATGCTGACTGTAGTCCAAGCAGAAGACAGGCATCATTATAAACACATTAAAATTATTTCTATCTCAGAAATAACATTTTAGTCTTTCATCCTGATTTTATCTCTCCTTAAGTATTAACAGAAACATTATTCTTCTGAGAAACAAATTCTGGTCATTACTGCTTTTATTTCTACAATATCCACCTAAGGTTTTGGATGCCCAATCACAGAATATAATAACGGTATTTAATTAAAAACAAGCTCTGTTATTCCTTATTAACATACAATTCTGTGTATCTTTTAATTGTACAGACATTTTATCTAACACACTAGATTGGCATCAGAGATTCATTCACAAATGTCACCTTAAATAATTCTGGAACTGTGTAGGGCTCCAATGATAGTTATATATGATTGTCATATATAAAAAAGATGCAATTAAATCAAATCAATACTGAGAAATTTGCCTAAGATGATTTTATTTGCTAAAAACTCCTGGGAGTGTCCTCTCCAAATTTACTCCCCTGAAAGAAAAAATTCTCATCTGCATCTATGACTACATTTTTAAAAAGTATTCGAGGAACAAAAATTTTCAAATGTCTTAAATGAAACAAACAAAAGCAGGTAAATCAAGGAGGAAAAAGAGCAAACAATGACCCTTCATTCTGCCAATTAAAAAATGTCAAGAATCAAGTCCTAAATTTTTGACAACTGAATTTTTTAAATCCCCCAAATAATATTTGACAGTTTAACATTACCATAAGATTCATGACCAGGCCAGTAGAAATCATCAGTTATAAAGGCATAGAGTGTTTTGATTTTGCTAATAAGAAATAGATAATTCCTCTTAAGCAGATTAACTTAAAGTACATTTGCAGGGAAGCTAAAATCCCCTTCAATCAAGTTCTTAAGTTTAATTACAGAAGTCAAACAAGTTACTGGCTCTCACTCAAGCGCAGGAACAAAATAGGTGCGCACACCACTCTCAGAGGCTAGGAAACAGACCAGATCCGTGTTTGCAGCAGTTACCGAGAAAATGTTTTCAGACACAACCAGATAAAACATCTAACTGGTCCTCTTAAACTGGGATTTCCCCTCTCTTTCTTCCTTGCTGCCCCCTATGTGGGAAAGATGTTTAACATTTTCTTCACCCACGATCAATGCAATTACTATATTTATGTTGCTACTTTGATATTAAGAAGGATAAATTAGAAAAATTGGTCTTTGTAGGATATTTTATATGTATTCACTTTGCTTTATTAGCCCCGTAATTATGTCACAGAAATACTCTTAAGTTGTATCTGTTTCTACAAAGTTAAAAAAGTATCTATTATAGATGGCAAAAGAGGTTACTTGCAGAATTTCTTTCGCCTGGTTTTTTTCTCTTTCTTTTTACTGTCTAAACTCACTAGATAATTGCCCTACTTCCAATTTCATTCTGCCTATATACAAATTGTGTGTCTATATCCTGAAAAATACCAATTAAACTGCCAGCAATAACATCTCCAATGGTATCTTTTGGTCTTCAGTGTCAAAGCCCTCTGAACAAATGACCGGAAGGCTAAATCTAATACAGCCTTTGACAGGATGCCAGCTTTGAACGCTCACATTACAACCACGGCTCCAGCTTTCTGCTTTATTTGGGAAACAAGAGAAATAACACATCAACGCTATAATTTTGCACAAATGGTAAAGGTTAAAGCAAAAGTGATAGATTACCAGGAGGTCTGATTATCTCAAAATGTCACNTCTCCCCTTATCACTTAATTCAATTCCACCTATATTCCTGTACAAAGTCAAATAAAGGTTTTCGGACAAATATAGCAAAACTGCTAAAAATGTTATTTTCCTTCTCCTTGATTTCTGTGGCAATAATGACATCATTTACTATGTGTTGGGCATGGTGGGAAGAAGTTTCCATGAATTTTCAAATTTAACCTCATAGTGATCCTATGAAATTGAAAATATTAGTCGATGAGGAAACGGGCTCAGAGAGGTTAACTATCTTGTACAAGGACGCACAGCTGGGAACTGGAAGAATCGGACTCTGACCCATGTGATCTGGTTCCAAGGCCCAACACTTCTAGGCCTTCTTAGCTGTATCCACTATCAGATCATTCCTGGGTGAAGCCTTACCCATTCTCTTTCTAACATGATCCCTGAAGAAATATATTAAGGCAGAGGTTCTCAACCTTAGCTGCACATTCATATCACATATAAAAAAATACCTCTGTGGGCCCTACCCTTGGAGATTCTAAATTTAATAGGTCTGGGGTAGGGCCTGGGCATCAGTGTTCTTTAATACTACAGCGGGGAATAGATAATCCTCCTCTTCAAGGGGCTTAAATTCTAACAGTGCTCAGATGGCTACCAGAATTTGGTAGAATGCCCATAGGATTCTAACGTGCAGCCCAGAATGAGAGTGAGTGATCAAGAGATGAACACCATTTACCCAGGCTCCTTTCTCCATGCCCTCAATGTGAGCAACTCAACTGGCTTATCCAGAAAGGATGGCCAAGAGCCTAGCAACCGAGGACATGAGACCGTGGAATCTAATTATGGAGAATTCTAGATTTGGGAGGCACTGGAGCACAGCGGGAAATGCATGGGCACTGGGGTCAGCTGGTTCAAATTCCATCTCCACTATTTGCTAACTGAATCACTTTGGGCCAGCCCCTTACCTCTTGTGGTTGTTTTGCAAAATTCAAGGGGATGATGTAAGGAAAACCTCATATAAAAGTTCTCCATCAATGGTAGTTGCTGCCTGGTTTTTGCTGTCATTACTAGCACAGAGGTAATGACTATTGCCAGGAGGCATTAGTAATGAAAAAAAAAATTACAAAAACATTTTATTGTTAGTCTAATCATTCCGACTTTTATTCCTTAGCATTTAATTTACAGCTATTTACATTGCAATTAGCTTGGCAACCCTCATTCCAGACCACTGGGCCAGGAGGAGTAACATTATCACTTCCCATCTTCTAGATGGGGGAAAAGGCAACATTTGCATCTATTCTCTCTCCAGTTTCTAGGATTCTAAAGATTAAAGGCACCTGCAATCATGTTCATTAGTTCTCTATGAAAAATGATATTCAACACAGATGGCAAATGCAGGCAAGAATTAACAAGCATTTGGTAGCAACCCCAAAATAACACCTAAATAATCACTTCTGAACATTAAAGTCATAGCAAACAAGTTCCAATTTATAGAAAGGTGTTGAAAGGATTAAGGGAAAATGAACAAATATGTTTTTCTTTATCCTCATTCATTTAGGAAATGTCTGACATAGCTCAGAAATTTTTTGAAATGCAGACTGAAGCATGATTACTTTCCTCCATGAAGGGTCTTCATTTAGCAGATAGGACTAGACTAGTATGTCCTGATATTTTATCTTGAATCAGAGCTACAAAATGGGAGAGGTCTAGGTGGAGAGACGTGGCTCAATGGTTCTCAGTCAAGGTCCCCGGGAAGCCCACATACTATGGGCAAGGAGCTCACAATTCCAAATGCACCAAACACACTCCCGCCACTGGAGAGCGGCTTGCCTATAAAGGTATTCTTTGTCTCATGAATGGAGGTTACGTGGGTGACATACAAATGCTCCAGACACACTACGGAATTCATGGTCACTGTACGTAACCACTGTTACATGGAGAGGGATGGTTTCTTCCATTTTTTTGGTTGTTACAAAGGAAACTTTTTCATACGCAAAAAGTTTAGGCAACACGGATCTAGTCCAGCCACTCATTTTATTGAAGAGGTCTAGATCTTGGGGACAGCTGGACTGCCACTCCAATGTGTCTTCTAATTCCCAAATGGCCCTTGTCCCATGCCACATCCTTCCACTTCAGGCACCCCATCCATGGGAAGTCAATAGTCATGGCTGTGTCCTCTCTCTAAAGAAAGAGGGTAGAGTCCTACCCTCCCTCCCGGGAAACATTCCGGAACTTTCCTTATCTCCTGAGCCTTTCCTTTCCCTTTCCTTCCCTTCAACTCCCCTGTTTTTACCTTTAGAGTTAGCAGCACTCAATGCCTTTCAAGCTCTGATGTTCTGTGAATGTCCTTGGACATTTAGTCTCAATATGAAATGGAAATATAGTTACCAAGGTACTAAAACAAGGAACATGGTAAGTGTGTATACAGTACGCATACACATGAATATATTTTACAGCTAAAACCCCAGTACTTCTAATATCTATAAAAATCAGAAAACTGAAATATTCATGAGTAGTCATTTTATTTACTCTAGATCTGTCAACATTAATAGAATGTTAATAAATGCCTAGCATCCCAACTTTTCAAAATGCTTTCATGTCTCTTAATGCAGTTTATCGTCCTAATGGCTCAGTAGGACGTAAGTGCTAAGAGTGAGGGCCGCAAGAACTTAAGTGCCGTAAAGAGAAGAAATGTTACCTATTTTATTCACTGCCTAGGGCCTAGATGCTGGGACATGGTAGGCATTCAATAAATATTTGCTGACTGAGTGAAGGACAGAAGTTAACAAGGATGGTAGTTTTAGCTATTTGTTTAGCCTACATGTAGTTTTACTTTTTAAGAAGACGGGATGATTTTATTAGGGGACACCTGACTTCCTAAGAGTATCTTTTTGGTCTTTAATTCTCCTTGAATTTGGGTCCTTAATTTGACTTAATATTATTCCTTCAAATATCTTAATGTAATTTTTCAAAGTTATGTAAGGAGCACATTCATTTTAGAAAAATCAGATACTACTTATAAAAAGAAAATTAAAATTTCCAAATGATCCCATTACCCAAAGACAATACACTTAATATGCTAATGTACATTCTTTCAGATTGTATTCTGTGCATACGTACACATGCACATCTGACACATTCCCAAAACTCTCTGTCTTAAACTCCAGGATTTGCCTTTTTTTTTTTTTTTTTTTTTGGCTCATTGCCTCTTAGAGCACCTTATCCTCTTCCTATGTCCTAAATATATTCCTTCCCCAATATTTGGGTCCTTGCTTCTAGAGGACTTTCCCCCCCCTTTCCTCCAGAAGATTCATCTATCCTTAAGTTCCATGTGGATAGGCGATGTTTGTATTGTCAGCGCTGAGATATAGGCGCTCCACAGTGCCACACATCTAAAACCAGAAGCAGCATGTTCCGCCCATCAAAACCACATCATTCGCTCATTCACCCCATTTCTATCAATGGTAACAGGACCCTATGAGCCATCCTCAGAGTAATCATCTTTGGTCCCCCCAATCCCACATCCAATCACTCACCATGATTTCCATCCTTCTTCCTATTAACTCTGGCATCCACCTCTGGCCATGGCTTCCAGTGTGGTTCAGGCCCTTACAGCCTACATGATCTTCCACCTGCGTCTCCTGCTTTCTGTACAATTAACACCCTCCAGGCTTACCCATTGCTATCGGCTAACTTCCTAAAACACCACTTCCATCTCGCCCGTCCTACTTTTCTATCCTGATGTTTCATTATGACTGAAAACAATCCTTTGCTCTAGCCAGCCTGGCGTATTCATTATTCACTCAACTCCAAAATATTTTAAGTATTTATTAGGCATTTATTATGTGTAAAATCCATTCATTCATTCAACACCTATTTACTGAGCAACAGTTCTGTAAAGTAATGTACTCAGGACACCATGGTGAGCAAGACAGACGGAGTCTCTGTCCCCATGGAGTCTACCGGCTGGTGGATGATAGAAGGTAAACTCCAAAAGATGGTAGACCCAGCCCAGGGCACTTCCAACCTTCCATTAAGGTGTCAAATGAGTCAAGACCTCCCTGAAGGCTGAGCTTTGTGGCCCAGGCTGCAAGTGGGGAAGGAAGGAAGGGCTGAGTGAGGAGAGCTGGTGTAGAGCACGACTTCTCTGCAGATATGGGGCTCGGCCGGGAATTGAAGGACGGGCGTCCCAGAGAAAGGGGTGCCTTCCGTCCATGGGGATAGGAGGAAAAGGCGCACAGGTGGAATGGAAACACCAGCAGCAATAGCACGGGCTTATTTTGTATAAAGGTTCACTCACCACCTACTCAGCTGAGCGCATGCTCTGTCCCCCCGGGCCCGGGCTCTGAGGGATATGTGCGGATGACTCAGACTGGGCTTCTACCATGGAGGGGTTTCCATCTAGCAAGGAGGATAAGGCAGCCCCATGATCATCTGTCACAGCCCAGAAAGTGAGGTGTCCCATCGGAGTTTTGGAGACAGCACTGAGGGAGCTCAGGAGGAGGTACATGTCTGGGTTCCTATAACAGTACTTACAGAATCACATATATTTATACATCTACACACCTCTATTGAAAATAACTATCTTATAGTGTTTCCTCATTCACTTTCTCATTTTATCCTAAGTGACTTGTGAAATGGGCAGAGTAGAGCGGATTGTTCTCCAGATGAACAAAGTACGGCACAGATGTTTTAAGTGATCTACTTAAGGCAGGAACACATGCAGGTAAGAGTAGAGGAAGAACACCTGTCCATCTCGGCCCATTTCTGCAGAAGCACCTAGAGCAGAGGCCGCAAGAAGCTCTGGGGGCGCCTGGGTGGCTCGGGTGGTTAAGCTTCCAACTTTGGCTCAGGTCGTGATCTCGTGGTTTATGAGATCAAGCCCCACATTGGGCTCTGTGCTGACAGCCTGTCCGTGCAGAGCCCACTTTGGATCCTCTGTCCCCTCTCTCTCTCAAAAATAAACATAAAAAAAAAATAAAGCAGCAGCTCTATAATTGCACCTGACACCTGGCAGGTGTAAAGAAGCCAAGCAGGGCAGATGGATTTAAAAGGGCAGGGTTGAGGCAGCCTCCGAAGGTACCGGAGAAGGGGGATAGGACCCAACGCCAGTCTTCCATTCCCACTTTTCCTTCTCGAGTCTTGCCTATTGATTCCCCACCCCGAAGCTTGTCCAAGCCATAACCATTCGGGGTTCACCCTGGGGTTTTAGGCCCACGCCGGTTTTCCCTCCCAGTGATTTCACCTCACTCATCTCCCAGGGGAGGGGCAGGGGGTAGGAAGGTGGGGATGGCGCATCCGGTTCTCTCCTACTTCTCTCCGACGCAACACAGTGTGCCTGGCCCGTAGCCCTGCTGGGCTCAGGGCGGGCGGCTAAATACTGGCGAATGAATGAATGAACTGGCAGTGAGGATTTTACGTCTCCCCAGGAGTGGGCTAGAACGGTACACCCTCCCTCGGAGGAGCTCACTGACCGCAATGGACAAGTGGGTGGGGGTGGGGGGATCCAAGAGGACCCGGGTCCCAGGGCCGCGCGGGGACCACAGCGCGCCGCCACTCGAGGCTCGGGTCCCCCGCTGGCGGCCGGGACTAACGCTCCCACGCTTCCGTAAAAATCATCTCCTGAGATGGTGAACTCTTTCCCCATCAGGAAGAGTGTCGGGGAAAGAGGTGGAAAACGACGCCGGCGGCGCGCGAGCGTCAGGAGCGGCGGAGCCCTGGCCCCGGGGCCCAATCCCTCACGGGGAAGAGGGAGGAGCGCGGAGGAGCCTGGCGCCGCGAAGACCGCGGCAGGAACCCGGGCGAGAAGCCACGCGAGATCTGGGGTCGGGATCTCACTGCGTTGCCTAGCGACGGACAGGACGCTCGCGGGCCCCCAGGCTAACCCCGGCTGTAGCCTCAAATCTCCTACCATGGGGGAAGAAGGCGGCGGCCGCAGCTGTGGGACCACTAGGGAGCTGCAGAAGCTGAAGCAGCAGGCGATGGAGTACTACCGGGAGAACGACGTCCCGCGCAGGCTGGAAGAGCTGCTCAACTCCACCTTCTACCTCCAGCCTGCCGACGTCTACGGGCACCTGGTAGGGACCTGGGACAAACACCCTCTTCCTCCNCCGCCGCCACAGGCCTGAGAGCCGCGGTCGTGCGGGGAGGCGACCCCGGAGGGAGAAGCGGTGCGGAAACCTGGGCTGGAGGAATCTCGAGAAAATGGTGGACGGGAAGCAGAGGAAAGCGGGGGCCAGGCGCATTCGTGGCTCGGGCGACAGCTCAGGCCCGGTAGGCTTCTGAGCTGGCCTGCCCGGTTGCCAGTTCTCTTTAAACACAGATCTTAACACCGCATAGCTCAGTTGACAGCCTGCAGCGGCCTCCGTTTGACCACGGACCCCCTGGCCTCATGCCCAGCCGGCTCCTCATTACTTACAAGTGTCACTCTGATTTCAAGCCTATGTACCTTGCAGGGTGCACTCTTCCTGGGCCCCGACCCCATCCGACCAGCTCCTACCCAGACTCCAAGTTGACATCAGTCATGCCCGCTTCCCCCGGACTTAATTGCCCTTTAGTGTTCCTAACTCATTTCCTGCTCATAATGAGACCCTCCGTAGGCTTTCGAGCTCCGTGGAAAGCAGGGGCCTTTTCCGACCACCTCACTAGTCCCTGTGCCCAGCGCAATATCAGGCGCCTTAGCAATGAGGAGTTGAAACAAGCAAGCGTTTTCTCACTTCTAGATCCTGTTAAGTACTAGCCAACACCTACCTTCTGGAAGGCAGTGTGGTTGGAACCGATAGGAGTTTGCACTGAGATGAAGCACTATGACAGCAGAGTATGTAAATGCAGTAAAGAAGCACCGTGTGTTTACAGGGTTCAAAACCATCTTGCTGAGGCAGTCGGTATGGAGGATGTTCCATGAATGTTTATTTTGCTCAATCATGGCCTCCAAGTGACAGTTGTATGTTGGGGAAGGGCAGTGCTGAGCTCCTTGTGCTATGTGATTGGTTATTTCACTTAATCTTTAGGACCACTGGGAGGTAAAAAAATATGATTTCCGTTTTTTTACCAATAAGGAAACTGTGGCCCAGTGAATTGAGATGATTTTCCCAAGGGACACCGTGAATGACAGCACCGAATCAAACCAGGTTTGTGTCCATAGTACCTAGCGATTCCATGGTACATAGTGGACACTCAAGCTCTGATGTGGCACAGATGAAGGAATGCGACTCTGAATTCCATTCTCTTTCCACTATCTCTTGCTGGAGGAACTCTTGAAAGTTAACTAGTCTAACTTCTTCATTTCACAAAGACACCAAGCTCTTGGCTCACAGCTACTTGGTACAAAAGTTAAGACTGGAGATTTGGACTCTGGTTCCTTGGTGTTAATGTTCTTCCCAGTCTACTAAACAGCCAGGACTTTAGTTTGTACACCTCTCTGAGAGCTTATGCCCTGGTTAGGGATAAAAGCCACTGATACATAAAATAATTGGAGTACTAGATAAGGTGATATATGATTGTGTGCTAGACTGAGGGACGCATCACTGCATGCCTGTCAAAGGAGTTCAGGGTTAGGGAAGATGCCAGTAGGCTGGCTGTAGCATCTAAGAAAATTTTGCTTGGATTTTGAAAGGATGTTCAAGAATTGGACTGGCAAAAAGTCCTTTTCATTTTGCCACTGCCCTAGTTTTGGCCGTCCTTATTTTCAGCTAGTCTCTCCATCAAGTCCAGCCTGAGTCGTGCTGCCAGACCAATGCTCCTTTTTAAAAAAAATTACTTTTTATTTTTAAGTCATCTCTACTACATCCAACATGGGGCTCAAACTCACAACCCCAAGATCAAGAGTCGCACACTGCACCAACTGAGCCAGCCAGGTGCCGTGCCCCCAGAGCAGCGTTCCTCATCCTAAATCTGATCATCATTCTCTTGCTCAGAAACCCCCTGTGGCTCATTACTATTTCCTAAAGCCTGAAGTTCCTCACTTCCCTCCCCATGGCTTATCCTAGTCCCTCTACCTGAAGTATCTGCCCTTGACTTCTCCCCCTTGTCTGCCAGTTGAAATACTACTCATTCCCCAATGTTCAGCTCCAATGCCATTTCTTCTCTGCTTCTGTTACATACTAGAGGAATTGAAGTAATGAGGAAGATCCTCATGGGCAACAGCAATACAATACTATTTGGTCCCTCAACCTAGAATTTATGATTGAAAGAGTTTAGGATTGATCTGATCTGCTTGAAGATCTGACTGAAGATATGATTTGATTCTTAGCCCTGCCACTTAGTAGCTGTAGTAGACTATTATATTGATGTTCCCCAATGAACCATACTTGCCAGTGTGACTGGTCTTACGTAAATCTCTCCCCCTTGGACTTGGCCATGTGACTTGCTTTGATTAAGCATGATGGAAAGACATGGTAAGTGCTGCCATATTGAGGCTGTGTTACTGGAACACTCCCTCTTGGAGCCGTTATCATCCTGCCAGGAAGTAGAATTACTCTGCTGGAGAAAGAGATCAGGTAGATAGGCTCAGTGACGTAACACTTCCAAGGTGTCCTATGAGAAAGACATGCCCAGCCACCCCCTAGGATGTGCTAAGCATCCTGGTTGAGGCACTAGACGCATGGGTTAAATCATCTTGGATACTCTGGACCCAGTCAAGCTTCTAGATGACTGAGTCTGAATAGGAGACCCCAGGCAAGACCACCCAAAAGAATTACCCAATTGAACCCAGGCCAGATTGGTAGAGTCCTGGGTGAATAAATGGCTTCAGCCACTAAGTTTTGGAGTAGTCTGTTACTAAGCAGTAAATAATTAAAACGTTGGTCATTTTACCTTGTACAATTTATTTCTCTGGAATTCAGTTTGTTCATCTGTGGAATGGAGAGGATACAATTTACCTTACAGAGTTGTTTTGAGCTTCCCAAAAGAGGAGTCTCTTTGGAGAAACTAAGTAATAATTTTCAAACAGCTCTTCTCCTCCATTGGGTAGCTAGAATCATCTCATTAAAACAAATCTCTTTATTTCAGTGTTAATTAATATGGCTAAGACTCCAATCCTGAGTTATTTTTTGTTTGTTTTCTCCTCCCTTAAATTTGTATGTACGTTCATATGTCACTCTGAGGCACCGTCACCAAAACAGAAATGGAAGCCAACATGGCAGATGGAAGATTATCTGCCTCTGGAATGGCCAAAGTTAGGGTGGACCCCATATTCCTGACATAAAAACAGGGAAAATAACCACATTCCTCATGCTTATTTTTCTTCCTAAAATGCTATGCATTTTAATGTAGACTTTGTGCCCTTCTCTCTCTCCCCCATCAATTGATAGCAATTGAAGTGGATTCTGGAGTTAGCCTGCCTAGATGTGAATCTCAGCTCAGGTAGTCATTTTGAAATCTTGGGGAAAATATTTAATCTCTATGTATTCAGTTTCCTCATGTATAGAGTGGAGATAATCCCATAGGGTTGTTATAAGGCACAAATAATGTGGGTAAAGCACTTAAAACAGTGGCCAAAGCAATGATATATTATTTTAAAGAAAACTATAAATATATGTTGTAAATGCTTTCAAAAGTTTTACATTTTGTTAGATACTGTTCTTTAAAATAGAGTTTATTTGACTTCTAAAATGATATTGTGGGTTTATATCATTTAAAACTGACTTTTAAGTATAAGAATAAAAGACGCGTTTTCCTTTTTTAAAAGTTCAAATGATGCTTCATTTTGCTTAAAAATAACTTCATGCTTTATTTTTAAAAAAGGAAAGAAAGAAATGTATGTGAGTTTCTGCTGAGAGTTCAAAAGAGAACAGCAGTCCCTATCAAAATAACACCAGCATTCTTCACAGATCTAGAATAAACAGTCCTAAAATTTGGATGGAACCAGAAAAGACCCCAAATACCCAAACGACTCCTGAAAAAAAAAAAAAACAAAGCTGGAGGCATCACAATTCCAGACTTCAGGATGTATTACAAAGCTGAAATCATCAAGACTGTATGGTACTGGCATAAAAACAGATGCTCAGATCAATGGAACACAGTAGAAATGGACCCAGAAATGGACCCACAAACATATAGCCACCTAATCTTTAACAAAGCAGGAAAGACTATCCAATGGAATAAGACAGTCTCTTCAGCAAATGGTGTTGGGAAAACTTCAGCAAATGGGGTTGGGAAAACTGGGCAGCGACATGCAGAGAAATGAACCTGGACCCCTTTCTTACACCACACACAACAATAAACTCAAAATGGATGAAAGACCTAAACATAAGATAGGAAGCCATCAAAATCCTAGAGGAGAAAACCGGCAACAACTTCTTTGACCTTGGCCGCAGCAACTTCTTAACATGTCTCCAGAGGCAAGGGAAACAAAAGCAAAAATGAACTATTGAGACCTCATCAAGATAAAAAGCTGTTGCACAGGGAAGGAAACAATCAGCAAAACTAAAAGGCAACTGACAGAATGGGAGAAGATATTTGCAAATGACATATCAGATAAAGGATTAGTACCCAAAATCTATAAAGAACTTATCAAACTCATACCTCCCCCCCCAAAACAAATAATCCAGTGAAGAAATGGACAAAAGACATGATTAGACAGTTTTCCAAAGAAGACATCTGATGGCTAACAAGCACATGAAAAAATGTTCAACATCACTCATCATCAGGAAAATAGAAGTCAAAATCACAATGAGATACCACCTCACACCCATCAGAATGGCTAAAATTAACAACTCAAGCATCAACAGATGTTGGCGAGGATGCAGAAAAAAAGGAACCCTTTTGCACTGCTGGTGGGAATGAAAACTGGTCCGGCCACTCTGGAAAACAATATAGAGGTTCCTCAGAAAATTAAAAATAGAACTACCCTATGACCCAACAATTAGATATATATCCTACTATATACCTACCTAGATATGGATATATAGATACCTACATATATATATCCTATATATGTGTGTGTATATATATATATTAGGTATATATTAGGATATATATATATATTAGGTATATATAGGTAGGTATATAGTAGGAATTCTAACATATCCTAATATATATATGTGTGTGTGTGTGTGTGTGTATTAGGTATATGTATATAGTAGGTATATGACCCACTACTAGGTATATATCTAAAGGATACAGGTGTGCTGTTTTGAAGGGGCACATGCACCCCAATGTTTATAGCAGTGCTATTGACAATAGCCAAAGTAGGGAAAGAGCCCAAATGCATATCCACTGATGAATGGATACAGATATGGTATGTATGTGTGTGTGTGTATGTATGTATGTGTGTATATATATATGTATATATATATACATGTAATGGAATATTACTCAGCGATCAAAGAGAATGAAATCTTGCCATTTGCAACAATGTGGATGGAACTAGAGTGTGTTATGCCAAGTGAGATAAGTCAGTCAAAGACAAATATCATATGACTTCACTCATATGTGGAATTTAAGACACAAGATAGATGAACATAAGGGAAGGGAAGCATAAATAATATAAAAATGGAGACAAACCACAAGAGACTTTTAAATACAGAGAACACACTGAGGGTTGCTGGAGGGGTGTTGGGTGCGGGGATGGGCTAAATGGGCGAGGGGCATTAAGGAGGCACTTGTTGGGATGAGCACTGGGTGTTGTATGTAAGTGATGAATCATTAAATTCCATTCCTGAAATCATTACACTATATGTCAACTAACTTGGATGTACATTATAAATAAATAAATAAATACATGAATAAATATATAAATAAATACATGAATAAATAAATGAATGAATGAATAAACAGAGAGAGCAAATTGCTCCCTGTACGAGAGACTGGGCATCATGTGAATCCAAATTTCAGCTCGTGAGGGCAGCGCAGTTCCCACAGAGCCTAATCCCCGCAGGAGGAACACACTCAGGGAGAGGTTTAGTAGAAACTAGAGTAAATGTGAATGACCTTTTAAAAACAAATGAGTTATGGTGTTGTAATCTTTGTTTCTTTGTGTGTTGAAGGCAAACTGCTTCTCTCAACTTGCAAAGCCTCCTACCATATGCAAAGTAGTGGGGAGAAACGTGTTGGATGGACTAGGGCTTCCAACCTTGCAAGTAGAAATATTCTGCACCATTCAAAATTTCCCCAAGGTACGAAGCAGCTTAAATGTATTCCTCACCGTGTCCAGGATCCACTGCATTTATTAGCATTTATTGTCTAAACTGTAGAAAGTTAATGTTTTGAAGTTCAGCAATGGTGAAATATACACACATGCACAATTTGTAGGTAGTTATAAACATAAAGCATGAACCGTACAATCAAGCATGATGGCTTTATTATATTTAAGTGTCACATTGGTACAGACGTGACATGCTGGCCTGAAGATGATCCAAGATGGAGAAAGGGGGCAAAAATAGTTTTAAAATGCTGACATTATTAAGTTAATGAGTTTTATAAATCTACAAGTATGTTTATACATTCATAATGTTTTTTACAGATTTACATAGATTCATAATATACTGATCAGATAGGCTGATCTACATAAAGACAAATTCATTTTAGTAATTTTAATAATTCATGTTCATTGCTACCTATCTGTTAGAAATAATTTTGCTACAGTCTTTGGGAAGAAAATAATTATCATTAAAATCTGTATCCTTTTAGCTATTTATTGGACAGGTAGTGATAAAAATGAAGTTCAATGTAAGGTTTTTATAAGTGTATGTTAACAAGGTAATAATTTTAAATGCTCCTGGAAGTTGGGTTCCACACTATTTCAACAGTTATAAAAATATCTCAAAGAAAATTATATATTCTCATTTTCCCTTTGAAACTGGTGATAAAATATCATGCACATTAAAAGCTAGATACATTCAATTTCTTCCTTTCTGCAAGAGGTAGGGAAAATGTAGAACACATTTATATTATTTTCAGAACATATGTTCAGTGGTGATCTCCACACACTTTGAAGTCCGCGAGAACACTTTACCCGAGCTGGCCGCGGCAGAGGAAGTGGAACGGGCTGAGGCCGTCAGCACGGCTGTGCAGTGGGTCAACAAAACCATCACGGAGGAGCTTCAGGGCATAGACCCCTCCAACCAGGCGGAGGTGGACCAGGTGCTCAGGTAAACCTTCCACTTGCAAATGGATGTGTCCCGTATAATTTTTACCTTAAATACCTTTCCTTTTTCTTTCGCCTGCCAGGAATATGGGTCTGTCATATCTAGAGGGTACAGTGAGCAAGTTGATCACGAAGCGTGTGCTAAAATAGCGAAATGTAGCATAAAATACTATTTTTCTTATGAAAACCTTGTTTTTAAAGATTTCCTGTGGGAGACGATGTAAGGCCTTTCAGTCTCTTTCCATGCCAAGGATTCAGTAAAAGTTTCAGTAGAAATTTCTCAGGAGGCATTAAGAATCCAAATGATGTCCTGTCCATCCCCCCATCTCATACGCAATCTTTGAGTGTCTCCTACCCTTTCACATAGTCACAGTGGGTGATGCTTATAGTCTGTCCCTCAACCACAGACAGGTCTTCCATGCTCTGCCCATGACTCTAACATGTGAAAGCCAAGGAAGGGTCTTCTGGGGCTCTGTAAGTATCGTCCAATGCCCAACCGAAGAAGGGTTAGCATTACCTCTCCTTTTGTGGAGGTCCAATGCCACAAGCCTCTTAGCCAAACAAAGGTCAACTGGATTCTATCTCTCTCTATACTTCACCCCTTGCTTAATTATACATAACATGACATTTTAGTTTGCTTCAGAGTTGGGATCATAACCTTTGTAAAAAAGTTTTCAATGGCTTTTTGGTTTTCTGGGTTATTTTTCCTCCTCATCTGCTATGATCATATTCTTCATTTTCTTTCCGATGTAGTTTTTCTCATACCTTCTATCCTATTACATTTCTTTTCTCCTGGAATTTTTCTCCCCAAGCCACCCATCTGTCCTGGTTCCCCTCTTGCCCACCACAGAGACGCTGTAGGACATCTCTGTTGTACACCTACTTTCTCGACCCCGTATCTTCTTCTTTCTCGACTTGCTGGACTATATACTCTTTAAAAGCAAGGATGAGAAAACGTTTGTGGGATGGAAAGTTTTTGAGTTCTGACATATATGGAGATGCTCGCACTTTTCCCTCCTGGTTCACACTTTACCTGAGTATAGATCTCATTTAAAAGCAATTTCTCTCAGTCCCACGAACATCTGGATCATTAATAAGTGGAATGTAATTCTAATTCCCGAGTCTTTGTTCTTTGTTGACTTTTTTCTTTTCCCGTGGAAGCTTTGAGCCTCTTCTTATTCTGGGGAGCTGAGCCTCCCCCTTTAAAACTGTTCATCTTAACTTCTCCTCCCACCAAAAAAGAAAATGAAGTCCTGCCCGTTACGCTACGTATTTCACTGTCTATTCTTGACTCATGCTTCTCAAAAAGAAAATTCAGTAGCCTTTAATCAAATTATGTCTTCAGTTTTTACCTTAAATATATAAACAAATGGGCCCAAATAATTTTTAAAATGAGCACCTATAATCTGTAAACATTTATTTCCAGGCCAAAATTAACTTCAGCTCTTCAACACAGGTTTGTAATAGCATCATCGCTTCGGGTCCTTGGAAAGTGAAGGCAATCTGCTTCTAAGTGGCTAAAAAGCAGAGTTAATTATTGAAACATATTGAATAGAGGTCAGCACTAAAACATGGCCCAAATTATGAGTGATCTTCATTGTAAAGCCATGTTTTCTTGCTATCAAGGACATTCTTTGAAAATAAAGTACAAGAAGATAAGGAGAGAAGAGAGCTGGAAAAGGCCCTAGAAGACCAAACAGTGTCCACCCCTTCACCTCCACCCCCACCGCCGCTGCCGCCTCCACCCCCAGCAAAAAAAAAGGGGCAGAAGCAAGGTCAGTGGCTCCTATTACAGAACCTTCAATAACCACTATGTGAGGAAGAAAGGCTGATGCTCTGACTGCCTTTCTAAGCACAGTCTTTCTGCTGCAGACCTAGGCTGGGCCCCCCCGCCAGGTACCATCCATCCTGCGTGTGACTTCCTTGCTTGAAGCTACGATGTTGGGCATCTTAGGTGGTTTTACCCCACCTTGTTTTCTTTGTAAGGAAAAAATACTTCTTTCCCTGGTGGTGAGCGCTTACCAAATGAAGTGCACCAAACAGTGGCGAAGCTGGGGGTGGGGAAGAGGAGCGTGGTGTGGGGGACCCTTACCTGCCCTGTAAAATATCCATGAGCTCATCAGAAAGTCACTCCATATTTTAAAGATTAGCAATATCCTCCGATACGGTTAACCACCATTTTCTCAGTCCTATTAATAACATATAAAGAAAACTTTGGGGGTAAAGTCTTTGCTATTTTAAAGCAAATCATCAAAGTCATCATGGCCCTTTTTTCCAGGCTTTCCAACATATTGTGAACTTCAGCCCCGTCAGGGCTGCTAGTATTGTAAACAGAGTTTTATGTCTTTCCAGCATGCTCTTGGGGGCATGAATCATGCCTCATTCAGTGGAGCACCATCAGTGCCTAGCATGATGCAAACGCACAAAGTAAACACCCCATAAATGTGGATCCCCTTGGAGAAGAAAGCACCAGAACCAGGAGGGTGTCAAAGAGAATGTGGAGACATGGTTTCTTCATTCCCAGATTCAGATTGTGAGGCCCAGAGAGGGAAGGAGAGTCACCCAAGGCAAAAGAATCATATGAAACCAACCTCTTGGGACAGGGAGATGGCCAGTGCTGAATTAGAGGTAGAGATCAGCAATGGGTGTTCATTTGGCGGTCGCTGTTGACTGACAGAACTTGGAATATAAGAGAAGGGACAAAGTAGGAGGGGACAGTAATTTGCTAAACATTTACTAGGTACTCTGCGCTTAAATACCTTAGTCCACTTATCTTGCCTACGTGAGCCAGGCCAGCAGCTGGGGGGAAGGACAGGAAGGTCACTAGCGATTTACAATGGATGGCATAGCACCTGATCAGGCTGGCTCACTGGAAACAAGTGAGGGCAAAAGATGGGTGAGGGTGGATGGCTGGATCTGGATGCCATTTCTCATATAACAAGGCATCTGTTTGGGGTTGGCCAGAAAGGTAACCAGTTAGATACATGCTCATGAAGAGACGTTCAGTAGAAAGCTGGGTACCCAGGAGCTATGACAGGTGTAGAAAGCAAAGGACTTAGAATCCAAAGACTGTCCAGATCCTCTTTATTCACTTTCTATTAGATATTGGGCCAATCTTTTAACCTAAGCCCTAGTTTACTTATATGTGAATGTGGGGGTCATAGTATCTACTCCATACAATTGTTGAGGGAGTTGATACTGAATGTCTTAACATTCCCTAGAGCGGCAAAATCCACGGCTACAGAGTATTTGAACATCACACAGAAACTTCTTGGGGGCTTGGGTGGAGAGCATCTTCTATCTAGCCTCAGTTTTCCCCCTTTCTTTGTGCGGGGCCTTCGCATCTGTAAGTAAAACATTAAAAACAGATAGTTTCATCATAGTCAAACTTCCCCGGAAGGAATCTTTTATTGCTGTTTTTCTCTCCAGGGAGGATAGATACTCTTCTAGAGAAGCCTATTTTGCCTCCAGAACCCGTTGAACCTGTACTCAGTGGTAGCATGGCCATCGGGGCTGTGTCACTAGCTGTGGCCAAAACCAGTGCCATGCTGGGCAATAGCCCCCTCTACATAAATCTTGCACTCCTGAAGCGCCCCCAGGTGAGTATGTAACCCTCAGGTTAGATCTGTTCTATTCCAAGGACCCAGGAGTGTTGCAATACCAATGGACCATGTTTCTTGTTTTCCTTGCTCTTCCCTATTTCAGGAGCAGCCAACAAGGCTAACCCTGCCTTTGCTAATGGTATCCCTGGTCAGCTGCGGGAAGTCATCACCTGGGAAGCTGAATTTAATGAAAGAAGTGATTTGTATACCCCATCCAGGATTAACTGCTAAACAAGTACTTTATAGTATCTCACACTACTTTTTCTAAAACATATATATTCTATCATTGATGAATCTCTAGTATAGGTCCCCAAGGTTTATGACACCGAGAGAGAGAGTTAATTTTAAAAATGAGAAAAGAATACTTTAGGAAATCAGGGACGTGGGAAGAAAGCAAGATATCAAAACAAATGGTGGGGGCACATTTAGGCCACCTTTGATTTCTGGTTCCTATCAGCACTGACGTGTGCCCGTGAGTTCGCAAGAAGCCCTGGGTGAGTGACCCGGCAGGCCGTGATAGTGCTGGAAGGCTGTTATTTGGGGGAGTCGAGGCATCTTTATCTATTGGCCGATGCACTGTGGCGGCAGCAAGAGGAAGCTGGCATTTTCCTAGTGGCCAGTTCTGTTCAGTAAGAGCTCCGGGGCCAAGCAGACGGCTTGGCACAAAAGAGAGATTTGGTGCATGTTTACAGAAGGAAACCTACGTTGCATCTTTCTGCTCAGTGGTGCGCTAGCATCTGTTTTGTTCCGCCCTGGCCTGAATGAGCCAATATGCCTCTTTACATCTTCATGAAATATTCTGCCAGTTAGGCATTGGGAGGAACCCGTGTTCATGTTCTATAGCAGATGTTTTCAGAAAAAGGGTACAGGACATTCCATCCCCTCTGGGAATACACTGAGTGATATTTTTTATCCAAGCTAGTGAAAATCGTTTTTTAAAACTCCTCAAGCTAATTTCTTCATGATAAAGAATTCTGTTTTTTATGAGAATAACCGTTATCTCCCAACGTATTGATGGTGGAACCCAAGACTCCATCGCTGACTCACCATCCAGCAGACCATATTCAGATACTGGCACTGGAATCTTCCCTGCAGTTAACATCTGGGGTGCCATGCGGTTCTGTATTTGTCTTCGCACGCAGGTCCCACAATCATTAGAATATCTTTTCGGCTTTTTATGTGACAGTGGCTTTATACGAATTCAAACACTATCGTGCAGAATCCCTTGATGCACAGTCTATGACCTGTGACATGTACTGAAAAAAGTTGGTCACAAGACTGAAAGAAAATGAAGTCCACTTGATCCAACCAAGCGAACCAGTCCATTCTGAACAATGGAGAAAGGACCGTGAGAAGAGTCTCGGTCATTTTTTTTTATGTTTTTTAAATTTATTTCTAGGAGAGAGAGAGAGAGACAGCGTGAGCAGGGGAGGGTCAGAGAGAGAGGGAGTCACAGACCGAAACAGGCTCCAGGCTCTGAGCTGGCAGTCAGCACAGAGCCCGACGCGGGGCTCGAACCCACGAACCGCGAGATCATGACCTAAGCGAAAGTCGGACGCTTAACCGACTAAGCCACCCAGGCGCCCCAAGTCTCGGTCATTTTCAACCCACTAAAAATTGAGCGCTGAAGGTTCATATTTAATCTTCTGATTTTGTAGACCTTATCTGGTCTACTAAACCAGGATACCATGACCCTACAAATATTTAGTTAGAAATAGCCAGGGTGTGGTGTAAGTTTTTATATTTAAAATTTCTAGACTCCAGTTGTGGAAGATCATGGTTATTCTACTTACAGGGTGTGGAGATGCTTCTAGAAATTCAGAAACATATTAACAGGACAATGGAAATGGTATGTAAAGAGGACCTATGGTATGTGATTGCTGATGCTAACACCTTCTAGTATACAAATTATGGTTCATTATGAAATTAACTCAGTATTATTGTTATTGATGTGTCAAGTGTCTTAATTTGCCTTGGGTTTCCCATAGGAGCCAAGCTTCTACATTCCCTCATTGTCAGGATCCAATTTCTGATGGCCTTTAACAGTCTCATCAGCTGGCTCTATGCTAAGATCATTCCTTGGGATTTGCAAAGAAAGGATTTGGCCCTTAGGATGTGCGAGGCAGTTTAGTGTAATGGTTAAGTCAGACTGTTGTGTCTGCTTAGGATCCTGGTGTTGGGCAAACAGGAGCCTTTGGCCAGGCAGCTCTCGAAAGGGGAGCCGCAGAAGCCAGATGGTGACAGGCAGCCATATACATGAGTCACTAGTTGTGCCAGTGTTTGTCTTGTTCACCAGTGTACGTCTCCTGCCTCGCACATCAGTTTGCTTCCCAAGCGTGGTATTTTTACCAGGGGATAGAAAGTTCAGCTGACACCGTTGTGAAAAAAAGAAGCAGGGTATCTTGTATTTGCATATACTCGGGTGTGAACCATGCTGATTTTTAACAAACATGCCCCAGTTTACAGAGCCAGTGAGTCCTGGGCATTAAAGTGCATCCGTTAAAGGCTGAATCCTGGCTCCCAAACTCTGTCAACGCCCTACATTGTGGGGATTAAAAATCACCAATAATCTTTAGAAAGTCTCTTTGCTTTTAATCTCAGATGACATTACACATACCAGGCTCATCAGAGTTAATGACCTTTGGCTGTTTCCAAAAGTCAAGTCCACCCTGCAGGAGAAAGGCTTTATACCTAAACAACATTCAAAACAATCTAAAAGCAAATCCCACAGTGGTGTTTCTCCTTAAGGGCAAGGAGGGGATTTCATATGAGTGAATAATACCATATTTATCTGAGTAGAAATGCACAGATATGTTATATACACACACCCCATCTGTAATGATCGGAGGTACAATGTAAAGATGAACAAAAGGGTACGTGCACCTGAATTTGAGAAACAGCTTGGAGGTTATCAAAATAAGGATGGGCTGGTAAGGCCCCTGTGTGTGTGTGTGTGTGTGTGTGTGTGTGTGTGTGTGTGTGTTTGTGTACAC